>NC_080694.1:31655405-31927905 GCF_030445035.2 Dasypus novemcinctus | reverse complement strand
TACACTTTTGGTATTTGCAATAGCAGCACCCCACTCTTCTGGGTACCAAAATCTGTTTAAGTTTCTTAAGCTGTTGAAAGCAGATACCATGAAATAGGTTGGTTTTAAACAATGGAAATGTATTACTTTACAGTTTAATACCATGAGAATGTCCAAATCAAGACATCCTCATGGCAATGCTTTCTTCCTGAAGACTGGCTTCTAGTTATCCTAGATTCCTCTGCCACATGGCAAGGCATCTGCTGGTCTCTCCCTTCTTTTCTGAATTTTGTTGCATTCAGGTTCTTGCTTCCATTCTCTCTCTCTCTTTCATTCTCTCTCTTTCTTCCATTTAAAAAGGACTCCACTAAGAAGATTAAGATTAAGGCTCACCCGGGGCCACACCTGTCCTGAAGTAACCTCATCAAAATGTCCTACTTACAATAGGTTTACACTCACAGGAATGGATTAGCTTTTTCTTGCGAATGGTTTTCTGGGGTACATTCAGTTCCAAACCACCACAACCTAGGGCCCCAGTTAGTAGGCTGATGCAGTAATCATGGTGTCAATAGCACACATTAGTTTGATGAGCTGCCAGAGTTCTTTACACAAGTAGACACAGGGCACACACAATTATGTTTTGGAGAAAAGAATTAGGAAAGGCAGAAACAGGAGCTGGTTCTTGGCAATAAAGGCCAGGGTGAATTCTGTAGTCTCTTGGCAAATACTTAAAAAAGTCACAAGCCTTGGGAAATGAAGAGCCCTGGGGAGCAAAATATTTTTTTAAAAAAAATAAGAATATTTGTATAAGGTTTTGCAGTTAAAGAAATTTTTCCTACTTTATATTGACCAAAACCTCATGTGGTGGACAAGGTACCTATTATCCCCATTTAGAAACTGTGGTTCTAGGAGTTTAAGATTTACAGAAGGATTTATTCATTTTAGAGGTAGATTAAGAACAAAGGTTTTCCAGAGTCAACTGCCATGATCGTAGAACCTGTATGTCTCCATAGCCCTCAGGAGCACCAGTACCTGCGATTGTATCTAGTTTGGCTGTCTCTGGGATCCTGCTGAGGCATTCATAAACACAACCACTCTGACGACCTTCTGACTCTTTTTTAAAGACTCTTAGCCACATAAACTCATTTATCTTTATCATTTCCTCCCTTTATTCAAGGTCTCTTTCTAGTTGCAAAACCACTTAGTGATTGGTCGTAATCCCTCAGAGCCAGGAAAGCTCATTCCCGGGAGTCATGTCCCATGCTGGGAGGAAAGTAATGCATTTACATGCTGAGTTTGGTGTAGAGAGTGGCCACATTTGAGCAACGTGTAGGCTCTCAGGTCAGCTAACAGGGAGGTGAAGATGGTCAACCACCACACCAGGGAACTGAGAGTGCCTACAACTTCAAGCAGGAGAATTGCATCCATCAACCATGGATCTAAGCCCCCTCTCGATATAGGGTAATTTTTCCATAATACCTTAAAGGCATTTTTTTCCTGAGTAATTTGAAGGGAAAAGAGAAAAAGACACCAAAACTGGTAAATTTTTACCTATTGGTACATAGTAACATAATAAATATTTCCTAGTATAAATGTTGGTCTTTTTACCATAAGGAAACTTTGGCAAGAAAGGAACTTAATTAGAGCTTTTAAGAATGTTTTTGTCTTACAACTCATTTCTGTCTCTGAATCCCCATGCCACGATCACAGCCATGAGCTCAAGCTGACCTAGACAGGTGGGGGCTGGTCTAGATGCTCAGAGCTGGCCAAACACGGTGGGGGCAGGGCTGGCAAAGCAGCTGAGCTGACCCTTCACTGCCCTTCACTTGCCTGACTGTAAAGCTGTCTCTTTGGGTGTGTGTGCTTAAAAGAAAAATCCTGGGAACCCACGTTATTTGATTGTACCACAGCATCACTATGGAGACTAGAGCTGGAAGGAGCTGGGCCACTTCCCAACCTCTTTCTTTATAGAATTATTTTTTCTACCACGATATTGACATGTAAGCTTCATTATCATCAAAACTTCTTCCAGATGTTCCACAATAGATTTCAGGATATTTCACACATGAAGAATATGAAGAAAAGGGAAATTAAATATGCCTGTATATCAGGTGTGGTATACATATGTCTCAGACCTTCTGCTCTTAGTAGATTGACCCATTACAATCATAGAGATGGTGGCACTGGTTTGTAGTGTTCAAATGGGACTTGTCTTTGTAAGGACTAATGACATTTTAAAATTATTTTTTAAAATAATAGATTTTTAAAATATATATTTTTTCATTTTAAGAGTGAACATGAAAAAGAATCATTTTAAGACAAAGAGACCGCCATTATGTAGTTATCATGTCCAATAACTTGGTTTTATTCAATTCACTCAAAATCATGTGCAGGGAGAAAAATGGAGCATTAAAAGAGTAGAAACAAAGAATGATCAGGGGACGTGCAATGGATGGAACAAAGGTAAATAAGGGGGCAAAAGAGGAGTTATGTGAGAGTACACGAGGATGAATATAAAACAGCTAATATTACACCAAAACATATAGGGGACGACAGACTAATAATGAAAACCATAAGACAAAACATAGGATAACGAAAAAATTTAGAAAACTGTACAACCTAAAGTATGGACCACATAGTAAGCACAAATGTTACCTTGTTTGAAAACTATAGTTTCGGAATCTGTACATCAGTTTCAGGAAATATGATATGAATAAGTTAAAAGATTATTGCTGTGGAAGGGAAAAGGTTTTATGGTGGATCTGGGGAAATACTGTATATTGTATATATGAATTTTGGTGATCTAAGACTCTTCTGAAGCTGACATTATGTTGGGATTCACTTTACGGGAAGTTTTGGATCACAGAGTGGTTCAACAATGGCAGCGGAGGAATACTGATATGGGATATTATTGACAGGATATATATGGTTGACAGGGAGTTATACAGGGCATATGCCCAGGGTATATGGTAATGTCTATATATACTCATAGTGGAAACAATTAAAAACAACAGCTGAGGGGGTACTGGGCTCCTGGCCGGGGGGTCACTGTTGTGGGCCCTGGGAGAGCAGCGGCAATCCTCCAGGTGCAACGGCAAGAACCAGGAAGGAAGGAGGGCCCAACAGTGGGCTCTTGATACTAATGGCTACACTTTTGAGCCTATGCACCTGCAATAAGAACAAGGCCTAGAGTAGCATTGTGCCTGGGGGTTTCCTCCTGACAGCCTTCATGTTACTCAAATGTGGCCACTCTCACAGCCAAACTCAGCGTGTAGATGTGATGCATTCCCCCCAGCGTGGGACACGACACCCGGGGATGAGCCTCCCTGGCACCGAGGGATCACTACCACATACCAGCTGAAGAAGCAACTAGAAAATGACCTTGAATTAAAGATTCAATGCGGAACAGCAGAATATACCTGTCTACATAAAATAACATGACTTCGGGAAGCGGTTTGACCTAATGTAAGGGGGAAATGGAAAGGAGAAATGAGATTATAAGGCTGTGAGTCTCTAAAAAAGAGTCTGGAGGTTGTCAGAAGGAATGCCCTTATGCACAACTGAGCAGAGTCTAAGAGACAGATAAGGTAGATACAACCACAGGTATTGGTTCTTTTGAGGGATAAAGAGACCCATGGGTTCTATGGTCATGGCAGAAGGGGTTCACTGCCATGACAGATGGCCCTTCTTTGGAGCTGGTGTCTCTGCGTGATGGAAATGGACTCAGAGGGGATCTCTTTTCACAAGACTTGCATGCTACTTTATTGGAATTGTAGTTGGTGCTGGGTTTAAGATATATGTAGGGGATTTGAATCTCTGGACTGATAATATGACACCCAGGCCCAAAGCCTCAACAGACTTCAGCTCCTACACTTTGACTTATTGGACTTACTCCACTCAGCTAACATGGAGTTGAAGAAGGTCAACCACCACAACATGGAGCCTAGAGTGTCTACAACTAGAAGCGGGAAGAGTGCATCCAGTACCCATGTGGAATCTAAGCCCTCACTTGACATAGGTGTGCAATGGACACAACCAATCCAATGTCCACAGAGAAAATGTGGAATGGGTGTGGGAACGGTAGCCATGGGGGCTGCTGGGTGTGGGGAACGGGAGGAAGAGATGAGATGTGGAGGCATTTTCGGGACGTGGAGTTGTCCTGGATAGTGCTTCACGGACAATTACGGGACACGGTAGATCCCCCCAGGGCCCACTGGATGGAACATGAGAGAGTCTGGGCTATGATGTGGACCATTGACTATGGGGTGCAGTGATGCTCAGAGATGAACTTACCAGGTGCAATGGATGTATCACGATGATGGGAGAGAGTGTTGCTGTGGGGGGTGTGGGGGGCGGGGGCAGTGGGGTTGAATGGGACCTCATATATTTTTTTTAATGTAATTTTAAAAAAAATAATAAATATTAAAAAATAAATAAATAAATAAATAAATTTAAAAAAAAAAAGAATGATCAGGACTGTGATGAAGAGTACAAATAAAAGAATGTTCTTTCATGAATTTTAACAAATGCACAGCAGTATTATAAGGTGTTAATAAATAGGGCGGTATATGGGGGGAAATACACCTAATATAAACTATGGACTAGAGTTAACAGTAATATTTTAATTACCATTTTAAAGGTGTGGCCCAGGATGGCCTCTTTCATCAATTGTAACAAATTGATGTTGCTATATTAAAGCAAAGTGTCAACAATAGGAGGGTATATGGGAAAGTTGTATTTTTCACATGACTTTTCAGTAAACCTGACTCCAAGGCAGTCAGTTCCCCTCTCCAAGGAAGAGACCAGTGCTTTGCGTCCCATGTGTACAGTGCAGTGAATGGGCAAGAAGCTTCTATTGTCTGAACTAGGTAAAAGCAGAAGGTGGAGTGGACTTCAGGACCCAGGTAGGGCAAGAAAGCACAGAGTCAGAAATCTGAAACAGCAACCAGAGGCCCAAATCTGAAGTGGTAGAGGACAATGCTTAGAGCTTGGGCCCTGAAGTCCGGGGACCTGGGTTCAGATCTCGACACTGCCACTTATGGGCAAGGAGACTCTGGACAAGTTAATTCGCTTTCCCAAACCTTAGTTGTTTCTTTTATGAAATGGCATGGTCATAATACCTTCCTCATCAGTGTGTTATGTGAACTTAATCCAAAATTGTTAACCCAATACTGGAAAATGGTAAAATTTCAGTAGTAGTTGTTATAAAACAAAGCAGATTTCTGAGAGGAAATAAAATAGCTTTGCTCCCATGGGAACAAAGGTTTCCTCCTGTGGCCATCTCTTCAACCCCAGGCCTTCCATTCATTAGTTCTTCCTTGGACCTTTGCATGAACTGTATACTTAGTGCGTGTCACATTGAATTATAATTTATTATTGTACATATCTCACCTCTGCCTATATTGAGAACAGGCCAACCAGAACTCTGGCTTGTGCTTGCGTGCATTCCTAAAACATATTGTTTTCTGAGTAAAATATTTGTTTAATGAAAAAAAAAAGATATATAAAGTTTTGTTGGATCACTGGCTAAAAGGAAGTGTTAAATATAAGATATGGGAATAACACCTGTGCATTACTGAGCAAATGTATTAAAAATCTTAGATATTACTGCAATTTTGATCAGGTAAGCTACAAGGCACAGTAGGACTTGCTTTTATTTTCCTCTTTAAACCAGCAATATTTAAATAAATCATTTCATATATTTTCTCAATGAGAATCAATAGAGATGCCGGTGATGTCAGAATATTTTAGAAGAATAGGAAACGCAGCACAGTTTCAGCTTGGAATGCTGAAATCACCCTGGGATTTTCCCAGCACATTCATAAACAAAGATCTCTTCAAATTAGAATCCTGGAAAGGAATGATGTTTCAAGACCTTAATTCAAGCAAGCAGCATAGTGATTCTGATCCTGAGGGGGAAGCCAGCAACCTAGATATCAAACCACTGCTGTCCTCTTGTGGCCTGGGAGACGAGATGCTTTTGATTCTCAAAATCAATTCAGGCAGAAACTAAAACTTCCAGGCCCACCCTCCCAGTCCTCTTAAAGCTGCCGCAGTTATTAAGATTATTTCTTCAAAGACTTGATTATAAGGAGAAGCTCTTCACCAAATGTAGCACCCAGGGTTGAATGTCATCTGCTGAGAATGAAACCTTTCTTAATGGGAGAGATGGAGCATGTGAACTAACTGTGTTTCCAAAGTAGAAAAACTGCCTTTTTGGAGTAGACTTTACCCAGAACCTCAGTGTCACTGAGGAATGTTCTTTGACGGAAGCTGGGCACTTGCAGGATATTGCTAGAGATTGCCCCAGCACTTGCTGGAGTGGATAGTAGCAGGTATGTGATGACCCAGGTCTCCTGGTACCAGTACCACCATTCAAGTACACGGGCATCTCAGTCCAAACTCTCCCCTTCTAAAATCCAGGATTTCAGAGCAGGTAATATGTTACACTTTTTTAAAATTATTTTTGTTCTATGAGTTCCTTACTTTGAAGTATATCAACATACACTTGTGTTATCTTGTTATTCATTCATTTAACAAATATGTATCCAGCACCTACCATGTATGAGTCACCCCCTAAGGGGTGGGAGATACCTTCATATGCAAACAGATACATCCCTGCTCTCTTTAAAGACTCTTTAAAGATCAGACTTGTAACTCCCCCACCTCTCTCTGTCTCTCCCCTTACTGTGCTCTCTCTGTAGTTCCTCCTTCTTCCCTCCTCTCAATCTTCCTCTCTTCCCCCATTTCTCTCTTCTTCCTGTGCCTCTTTCTCTCTCCCTCCCCCCATCTCTATCTCTCTTTCTTTTACATATTTCCATCTTTCCGAAATACCCACAAACTCTAGGAATATCTTCACTTTGCTGATGAGATGTTTAAATTTTGTAAGTTGCAGCAATTTAGCCGAGGACTCCATATAAGCAGACTTTGCAGGACTTGGATCCCTGGCCTCCTGTGTGCAAATGTCAAGTAACTATGTAGCATTTTAGCTACTGCAAGTGAAATTCTCCCTAGGGAGAGGAGGTCAGGAGCACATTTCTGCTTGGAGCAGATTGAAATCGGAGTGCATGCTGGGCATAGATGACCATCATATGAAAGGCTCTTCATGTCTCAGTTTCTACTTTGGGCACAAGACAGCAGCAGTCCTCTCAGCCCCATTTTCCCAGGGCAGAGGAGAGAAGCAACCAGAAGCTCCTGGGTGCTGGAGCCCTAGTCCTCTGGGAAGGAAAGGGCAGAGTGCCAAATCCCTCAGGAGAGGCTCCAGAGCAGTGCCTCCAACCACGGCCATGACCCGTTCACATATTCCTGTTCAGGGCATTGAAATACTGCTGAAGGGTGAATATGCTCCCTTCTGGCATCTTTCTATCTAGATGTTCTACTTGCTTTTGTTTTCTGACTATCAAAATAATGAATGCTACATGTAGAATGTTTGGAAGATCTGGTGAGTCTTCCATCCAGCTAGTCCTCACCTTACAAACCCTGGTTCCGTGGGGACTGTGTGGTTCTGGTCTCATGGTAACTGAGCTTCAAGTTGAAGGTCACCCCCAGACTGTGCTGACATGATGGAGATCAGACACCCTCCTACCACCACCAAGGCTCAGGAGATGTGCTCCTGTCCCTTGTCCTGCTTAGCCTGCACGGGAGGCAAAGGGCTGCTGCACGCTTCAATCTCTCCCTCTCGGATTGCTTGTACTTCCTCTTGGGGTGACTCTGGTCATTCATTTTACTGCTCTCCAATGTGGGTGAAAACATCCCAGAGAAGAAATTGGCTGATCTCTCACCTATAGATGGAGAACCTGGGGAAAACAAGGATTGTCAAACAAGAGTAAATCAATCTGTCCAGTAAGCCCTGACTCACAATCCCATCTCAGAAGAGGACAACCCACATCGTTGCTGAGAAACTGCTCCAGAGGAAGCAGGTTATCCAGAGGAAGAGCCAGCTGAACTTGGTCCCAATTCCAGCACGTGGTGTGAGAACCAGGTAAGTTAATCGATATGTTTCCTCACCTGTAAACTTTATATAATAACATAAACCTCATAGAATGGATAAACTTAAGTAAGTAAATTTACCAAAGCATCCAGAATAGTTTCTGGGGCATGGTAACACTCAGTAATGGGAAACAGCTGTGTACATCTCACTTTTGCCTGAAAGGAAGAGGCAGGCCCTTAGGGCACCATGACACTGAGAATAAAAATACAAGTGTTAGGAACAAAAGGGCAAGTGGCGTGCCATCTCCGCTTTCCAAAAAATGTGGCATCTGGAGATACCATTAGACCATTCACTAAAGTGGGAATAGTAGACTTCCTTTCAGTGAAGCCCAGGAGACCTGCCTCCTTCCATGTGCTCCTTCCACCAGGTTGCTTAAGAGAAGGAAATAGGTACATGGATGAGCACATTCAAAATTGTGCATGCGAGATGGAAGAAAAGTGGAACTCACATTCTCTTACCTCGTGGCATAAAGGAGAAAGCATGGCTTATATTACAGGTAGATGCTAGGTACCCAGGGAGATGAGGCTCATCATACTGTGTGATGGGTACAATAGCCTCGGCATAGCATTGAGCAGATGAACAGCTTCAGCTCCAGGTACCACTTAGTTATCACAGCAGTCACACTGCTTGTAACTAAAGAAACTGTATAAAAGTCATTTAGGAAATGCCTACTTTCACCCCTCCACTGTATAATTTACTATTAACCACACACATTATTTTGGGGGCTTCCTTGGTTCTATCCCCACCAAAGACTTTCTCAAAGTTCAAGAATGTTCATCTTCCTTCAACTTTGGTTAATGATATCATTAACTCAGAGAGAGAAAGCAGACTTGGGAACAACCATTGTTTGGAAAGCTCACCTAACTCATGGAGCCTCAGTTTGCCAGGGCTGCTATGATAAATACTGCATACTGACTGGCTTAACAACAGGCATTTATTACAGGTTCAGAGACTGGAAGTCCAGACCATGGGGTTGGCAACACCACACGATCTCCCTGAAGTCTGCAGCCTTTGGTGGTATCTGGGAACGGTCCTCGGGGCCCTTGTCCTGTGCCCTGCCTCTGTCACATGGCCACCTCTCTCTTTGTGTCTGCTCTTCTGGCTCTCTCTGAGTTCTGGCTCCTTCCCGTGACCATCTCTGACTGACCACGTGCCATTTCTTCTGTTTATAGAGGACTCCAGCCATACGGGTGAAGGTCCATCCTGACTCATCTGAGACACCCCTTAATAGGATCTTACAGGATTCCAATCACAGATGATGATGCATCTTCATCGGGTCCTATTTACAAATGGGCTCACTCTCCCAGGAATGCAGACTAAGATTAAGAACATGTGTTTGTTGGAGTACATGACTCCATCTACCACACGTGGTCACTGTTTATAACCAGGACCTTCTAAGAGCCCACTCAGCAAGAGCAGGCTTAGTCTTCCTTAGCTCCATTATCCTGTCCTCTAAGAACACCCACGTTTTATGAAACCTGCTGAAAAGATCAAGGGAGCTTACATTTTATCTCACCACTCCCAAATCCAAGGCGGAACATTCCCATATGTGAGCCTGTGGGTTCATTCTCCTGATAAACCTGACTGGAACCTCAGTGCCTCAAATTAGTAAATGCAATTTTAAAGCTCTAATATCAGGACCTGAAATGTAGTTAGTCAAGGATACCTCTCTCAAGGGCTGCTGAGGGACCATGGACGTGGGTGTAATCCACATCACCTCCCAATGTGTTTCCACGTAAACAAAATGGTCAGCTTATATGCCGTGAATATTATAACTAATAACATATTGATTGATATAAAGGTTTGCTAAATACTTTCATTCTTTTCTCATGTTAATATGATCCTCAAGACCAACCAGTGAATGAAGTAGAGCAGATAGAATAGTATTGTTCCCATCTACAAGGCCTGGAGAGAGAGAGTGATTTGTCTATGTTCACAGAACTAATGTGTGTGTGTGAGAAAGAGACAGAGAGACACAGAGAGCCTGTGTGTGGGGAGGTAAAAATCCTTTTTCTCCTTGCTTCTCAGAGAAGTGCGATCTATGAGAAACAATCTTTACAGTAGAAAGCATTGTGGAAACAGTAAAATTGTGTCATTAATTAAGCATTTCACATCAATCAGGGCACTCAGAAAGTGGTATTTGGTATTTGGCTGCCCCAAATACCAAAACACATAGGATTTTATAGTTTGTTTCTGGCTTCTTTCTTAAGAGGCATTAGAGGTATTTAAAAAAAACAGAATTCCATCTTCAGTTTCCATAATTCTGTGAGAGTACACGATGAATAGCAAAAAGAAACGTATAAATTGTTTTTAAAGACAAGGGTGCCATAAAAATGGCCAGTCCACCCTGGAGCACGGCCACCGAGGGGCTCCACAGCCTCCCCTGTCTGTCTGGCACTGCGCGGGTGGCTGTTCTGAGGCAGGCTACAGAGGGGCTGTCCCTGCGGGGTCCTGCCTTCACCTGTTTGTTTCCTATCAGGCTCACTTCCACTGTGAGCTCTAACTTTGGGGGCCCCGTGTTTGGAAGGCGCTGTTCAAAGGCATCCTATTGTGCGATGTCTCTGAGGAAGTCCCCGGGGCTGCAGGAATGGGTGACTCACAGCTTTGGCTTGGGCAGATCTTAGAGACCTACTGGTTATTTTGTCTACACCGAGGAAGGGTGACAATGCGTTGATGTCATCGTGACGGCCCTGGTCTGCTCCCCGTCGGAAGGAATTCATTTTGGGCGGCAGGGGGTATTTGTTAGATCTTTGTTTATCTTACAGTAGAATTCTCAGCCGCCATCATAGAATCTTGATGTGTCAAGTTTAGTGAAATTATCCAAAGGGTTAAAGAATTCTCTCTCTTTTTAAATTTACTGATGCAAAAATTCCTTTTTTGTTGTTGTCCTCAGAGGAGAAAAAGGATTTGCTTTCTGAGTATTTTCTTTAATATTTTCAAATGCACCTGTAAGAGGGTTTTGGTGGCTTCAACGATTGGAAGAAGAAAGTGGCATTTCATATATTTAATGTATTACGTAAAAGGTAAGCACAGTAAGAGGAATGAATGTTAATATAATCTATTTTAGTTGAAGAATTATTCTGATTTGCTAAAACTATGCACAGACTGTACATGAATTAATAAGCTCTGGAAAATAGGGTACCTAAAAATGTATAGCAAAGGGGGAAACTAGAAATGACAACCATATCATACTTCTTGAACAAGCATTTGACCTCTCTAATCATTTTGATTCTGGATCAAGAGGAGTTTAGTGTAAAATTAGAGCAGTAAATATAGGTAATTTCATGCTTCAGTAACAAATGAGCAGATTACAAATAAAAACAAATTTCAGAGGCATAAAACAATGAAGAATTACTTCTTTAAAATATGGCATTCCTGTGTGGGCTGGCAAGCTGATGGGGGCACTGTCTCAGCTGCTGCTGCCCCCTGGCCCTGCAATCTCACAACCTCCAAGTAACAACCTCAAGGGACTTTCAGCCCCTTGGCCACAGCTGGTGACATGGCCACCCAAATGTGAAGCCCAACCCAGGGCCCCAGAAATGCGGTCCTATCACGTGCCTAGAAGTTGGAGAGCTGGGGATATTGGGGATATCAACGACTATCATCATAACGTTGCATTCATTAATATTAGCCCATATAACTTAAACTTCCAGAATCACTACTATCATTCAGCTTTCTTATTCAGAAACAATAAATTAGTATGGCAGAGACTTCTAGTTGTCTACCCATTATCCATGCTCTTTCTTCTTACTATTAAGACCTTAGTTTTGTTAAGGTCAACCCTGTGCTCTGTGTCATTTCCCAGACTGTCTTGCAGCTCATAGTGGTCACATGGCACATTTCTGGTCAATGAGATATAAACTTGGGTAAAACTTTATGTAAAACTATACATGAACGGAACTGGCTAGTTTGATCCTTTTCCCTTTTCTCCTTGCCTTAGCCTCTCTTTAAGCCAGAAACATGGATGTGATGGCTGGAGTGCCAGCAACCATCCTATGAGCACTACACAAAGGCTCGCACCTAAGGACAGCAGAATGGAGATTAATAATGAGCTTGAGACTCCAGAGACAGCAATTACTTACCTTCTTTTTATGAGAGAAAAATAAACATCTTATAGAAACCACTTGTTTGAGTTTTCTCCTAAGGACAGTTAAACAATTTCTAAAGGACACAGTTAAGTAAGATAAGGAATAAACTATTTAGATGATAACATCCACACTGTGTTCTTATTGTGCATTTCTTGTTCATTACTTTAAATATGCCCTGAGAGGCTTTAACTGCTAGAGGACTCAAAACGAAAATTTACTGTTCCATTTTGAGCCAGCACCCTCAACTTTTACTCTTTTTCACCCTTTCATGAAATACATCTCACTTAAAAGAATAGAGTACAGACAAATATAGGTAGATGATAGATTTAGGTAGAGATAGATAGATATTATTGATTGAATAGTGGGTAAAGATGATAGATGATGGATATAGAAGATATAGATAGATAAATAGATATGGATGGATGAATAGATAGATGATAGATGAGTGGATGGATAGATGATACATAGATGGCTAGATCGGTAGATGTGTGGATAGTTATATATATAAGCAGGTAATAGAGATAGAAAATAGAGGTAGATACATGCATACATATGTAAATACATATACATACATACATAAGTATAAATAGAGAGAAGGACTACAAGGCATGGAGAATAATCAAGCACACACCACCAGCAGCTTAACAGATAGAAAACTTTTGCTCCCCTGGAAGTTCCTTGCATGCCCCCCCCCCAGAATCCTATCACTCACTATCTCGTCCTGAAGTAACCCAAGTATCATGGGTGGTAAGTTTATCATTTTTATGTTCTTTATACGTATGTATCCTTAAACAATATCGTTTAGTTTTACAAGCACTTTATACAGATGATGCCTTGCTGTTTGCATCCTTGTGTGACTTCTTTTTTACCCAACATTACATTCCTGAGACTCAGCTACATAGATGCATATGGTCATAATTCATTTTTCACTGCTGCGTGCATTCAAATGAGTATGAATTTACCAAATATATTTATCTGTTCTCAATACATACTTGAATCCTTTCCAGTTTGGAGTGTTTTCAGATAAACATTTTTTAAAATGTCTTGAAGCGCACATGCAAGATTTTACCTGGTGTAAATACATAGAAGTGGAGTTGCTAAGTTGCCAAGTTTTTAAACTAGACACTGGCTAATTATTTTACGGCGGTACCCGCACTGCTTCACGCTCCCACCAGCAATGTGCCCGAGGCCCTGTTCCACAGTTCATCAGTGCTCTTCCTTCTGCCATGTGCATCCTGCCTTGAGAGGCAGCTGGCCATGGCGAGGATGGAATGCCCTCCCTTGAGGCCAGCCTCCCAGGGCCACGGGGCCCATCTGATATATAAATTCAGCCAGGCAACCTGACAGCCAGTTATCAATCCCTTCAACTGATTCGTTTCTCACTGCAGAGTCGTGGGCTACAGCATGAGTGTAAACCCCGGGGAGGAAGTGAACGTAGCAGAGAGAGCACGGTATGGAGACACAAGTCACAGATTCAAGTTCCTATTCTGCCACCATGCAGCTGTATAATATTGCACACGTCACTTTATTTCCACGGGTCTAATTTCCTTAACCTGCACCATGGGGGTGTCAGATGTGGATATTTCTAAGAACCCTACAAGGTCTGAAAGTTTATAACCTCATAATTCTATTTTACGAAGGAGAAGAGAGGCTCATATTTGACAAGCTGTGAGACTTATTAAGGTTCTGAAAACTTCTGACCATGTAATCCTTTGACTCAAACTGTGAAAGCATACTTCCAACTACCGGTTTAAAATAATAATAATAAGTTGCACTTGAACTTGGCTACAGGTTGAAATTAAATCTTGTGCTTAGCAGTGAAATGGTTGGTCATCAACCAGTATTTACTCTGGAAGCACACGCAGCTTTCTAACTTACTCTGTGCTTTTGAGGCTTACAATTCAAAACATTCAGGGGGTTTCAGGGCTGCTTCATGGGAGTGGAGGCCCGTGCAGCTGGGGGAACCCACACTCGGGAGTCCCCTTGTTTGACTGAAGGCTCAGCCGTAGCTGTTCTGAAATACTTCATACCTTTTGGACAACGAGCCAGGCATTTTCATTCTGCACTGGTGGCCCCATGACTTATGAAACTGGTCCTGGGTGTTTTATATGTGAAGTCATCTTGATGCAAACACAATCACAACAAAACTAAGGAAAAGCGGTAAATAGTTTCTAAGAAAATATGAGTGACAACTTCACTCTTACAGCTTTTTCTTTATTTTCTAGCCACGTGTATAAATGTTCCTTTGCTCATATTGGGAAGGGAAGCTTGATTCTTAAACTTTGTCCTTCCCCTCATCCCCACCTAATCCCTTTAAAGCCCCGACATCTACATCCCCCACCCAAGTGCACATGGGCTTACGAGAGCGAAAAGGGGAGAGAGTGTAAACTACGATGTAAACTATAATCCACGCTTAGTGGCAATGCCCCAGAATGTGTTCATCAGCTGCAACAAATGTGCCACACTAATGAAGGATGTTGTTAATGTGGGAAAACGTGGGAGGGGAAGGGAGCAGGCATGTGGGAATCCCTTAAATTTTTTATGTAACGTTTATGCAAACTAAGTATCTTTTTAAAAAATTAAAAAGTATAAAAATAAATAGAAATCATTGAAAAAAGGGAGAAGGAAGGAAGGGAAAGCTGGCAAACTGGGGAGCTTACACACATCGCACCGTCTCATACATACATACGCCACACGTCACATCACACAAACATGTTCGTATATGTGTACACACATTGCAATACATCACACACACACCACATGCATCAATACACAAACACAAACCACACGAATCAACACACAAACACAAACCACATGCATCCACCCACACTCATCACATTGCATCACACACACAAGCACACACATGCTCACACACACACAGACATGCCACACACGGAGAAACTTCTGCCCACAGCATACTTGGCAGTTTTTAATATGATCGTCAATAGCTGATGGACAGTTTATGGAAAGGGATTACATTACTTCTTTTATAGAATGTTAGAGACCAAAAAAATTGCTCCAGTGCTGTACATATTGCGCGAGAAATCCCCAGCATTCCTGAATTTGTCTCTGCTTCAATTTAAGATTGCCCCATAAAATAAAATTTCTTGAAAGCTGCACCTCGTTGCATTTTGACTTGAAATTAAAAGAACACCGTAAGCCTTTTGATTTTGTTAATATTCCAAAAATAAATATTTTACTCATAAAGGTTAAGGAAAATTCATTCTTGTTTATGACCCAGCACATGTCCTGCACCAGTTCCAACTCTGTCAGCCAAACAGCTGTCCCCTCCGCCAAGGCTCCTTAGGCAGCTGTGTGCCCTGCTCGCTCAGAGACCTGTTAAAATGCGTTTACAGACTTTCATATGGACAGGTGCCCCTGCAGAAAGCAAGAGCCTGCCTTCTGAAGAATGCAATAAGAAGGATAACACATTTAACACCATACAATATTTTAAATTGGACACAGGCAGTAAAACAAAAGAAATGCTCAGACAACTTAAACAATGAGTTAGTTGCTTGCCAAATTGGCTTTGCCTCTGCTGAAAAGGTAGCCGGTTCCCGCAGGCACTGCCCCCGGGGGCTGGGCCGTCAGGTAGTTTTCCATGCAGGATTTGCTGAGGCCGGGATCTTCCTCCTGGTGGGATATACCTCCCATCCGTGTTTGTGGTGGTACAAAATGTATTAAGAGCTTGGTAAAGGGACTTCTCAGGTGGAGACAACTTCAGCAGTCATTTCTCTCGATATAAGTATTTAATGGGATTTCTCCAGGTGCAGAATTTAAATTATAGAGGAAAGCTGTTCTTTCACTTTAGTGCCAATCGTATTAAAAGACATGGCAATTTTTGTTAGATATAAGCCAATATATTAGAGACATGAAACTCAATTCATTTGATTATAATTTGCTCAAAATTCCTCTCCCCAAATCATAGGCAAAAAATATCAGAAAATGAGAGTAAACCTTCAGAAATTTTTTCTAGCAAAGTTACAGCTTTTTATTGTTAAGATGTCTGCAAATTATTTTCTGGTTCATTGGACTTACCCAGGTCAGCTGACAGGGAGGTGAAGATGGTCAACCACCATACCAGGGAACCAAGAGGGTCTACAACTCCAAGCAGGAGAATCCCATCCATCAACCATGTGGGATCTAAGCCCCTTCTCGATTTAGAGGTGGAGTGGACATTGCCATCCCAGGGTCCACAGGATGGAGGAATAAAATATGGGTTAGAGTGGACCTATTGGTATTCTACTATAGAACTATTGTGACTCCAGCAATGGAAGAAATTGTATCATTGACGTGGAAACAGTGGCCATGGGAGTTGCTGAGGGTAGGGAGAGGGAAGAAGAGCTGTGATATGGGGGCATTTTCAGGACTTGGAGTTGTCCTAAATGATGTTGCAGGGATGATGCAGGACATTATATACCCTGTCATAACCCACTGAATGGACTGAGAGAGAGTGTAAACTACAATATAAACTATAATCCATGTGGTGCAGCAGTGCTCCAAAATGTATTCACCAAATGCAATGAATGTGCCACAGTGATGAAAGAGGTTGTTGAAGTGGGAGGAGTGTGTGGGGGTGTGTGGGGTATATGGAAACCTCTTATATTTTTTTAATGTAACATTTTTTTGTGCTCTATGTATGCCTAAAAAAAAGACAATTAAAAAAATAAAAAGATAAATGATGGAAAATAAATATATAGATCTCCAAATTTACAAAAAAAATGTCAAGAAAGAATACCAAGAGTTTCCATATCCTCTTTGCCCTAATTATTAACATTTTATTGTACTTGCCTTAACATTGCTCTGCCGGGGTGTATAATTTTTCTGGAACCATCTGATGATAAGTTGGAAACGTGATGTCCCACTACTCCTTATTACATCCCTGTATAGTCCCTACAAACAAAGGCATTCTTCTACATAACCAAGTAGAAATCAGGACCTCGACACTGACCTAGCAGATCCACCACATCCACATTCCCTGTCCAAGTTTCCCTGATCGCACAATGTCCACACAATGCATTTAGTTTTCACAGCTCTCATTTCCTTCAATCTGATCTTTCACAATGCTGACGTTTTTGAAAAGTACGGACCTCTACGCAATAGAAATACCCTCAGCTGCTCGAGTTTGTCTATGCATTATAGTTTATGCATTTGGGGCCTGAACGCCTTAAAAGCAATTCTGGACATCGTGCTTGGAGCCCACAATGCTGAGCTGTCCTATCACTAGTGACATTAAGCTCATCACTTGGTTAAGAGGGTGTCTGCCAGGTTTCTGCACTGCGAATGTTATTAATAAGGATTTCTTACTCACTAAAGGATAAGTAATTAATGAGCATCTTGAGGGGAGGAAATTTGAGACTTCTACATCAAGGTAGAACTTTCCGTTCCCTCCCATTGTTACATTTCTGTCTCGTGCACTCGTGGGGTCCTATTTTGATCCATGGGTTTGAAACAGCAACTGTCATTGTTTATTTTGATGCCCAAATTGTCCCATCTGGCCAGTGAGAGTTTCTCAACTTGGTTTGTGTGTTCATTTTCTGAGCACTCCCTTATTTTCTGGCCCACACACAAATGCTCCAGGCTCTTCTTATATTTTCTCTGTCCCAGCCATGAAGCCAGTCATTTCTCCAAGGAGTTCTTGTTCTTTAGGTGAAATATGGTGTGTAGAGTCCAAGCTCTGGATACCAGGTGTGCTCATTGTTACCAGGTGTCACTGTTTCTGTGCCATTTCACAGGTAAACTTAGGCAATATATGTTTATACACATATGCATACATTTTGATCTATTTCTATGTTTCTATATGAATATTAAGAGTCATGACTTTACAACAATACTCCAATCAAAACCATCAAATTTATTTTTAACTATTCTCTTCTTTATACATGCAATTTTCTTTGTCAACAGTGTAAAACATACTCTCTCATCTCTCTGAATAGATTTGCTTATTGGCTCTCAGTTTTATAACCAGTCTCTCAGCTAAGCTGGCAAAAAGCTAGTCCCAGTATGCCAGCACCCTCTTGCTTGCCAGGGGCATAGCTGAAGACTCTGACCAAATAAAAGCAGAGGAGAAGAAACTAGGAAGGGGAGTGGAAAGGAGGAAGAAGATAGAGGCTGCTCTTACAGCAATTAGCCAGAATAACTTTTAGCCTGGTGGTTGTACTTTATAGATCTTCTTTCCACGGTATTTTCTAGCAATCCATTTTTTATGGTATTTTACAAAATTATTGGTCTGTAACGTTTTTGAAAATCAACAATAACAGCATTGGTCCATCACCACAGATAGCTGCTCTAAACCATTCTTCCATCTTCAACGTAGAGGTTGGCAAAATATCTGTTTTTAGGTATTGTCTATGCCTGCATTGCTACAAGACAGAGACCATACAGCCCAAAAGTCTCAAATATTTACCATCTGGACCTTATAGGAAAAAACTTGCTGAACTCTGATCTAATATTGCTATATAAATTTTTTATTATATATATTTTCATTTTTCCTCTCTCTTCTTCCTTTCCTCCACAACTTCCTTTCTCTCTCTGCTAAAAGGCAAACTCACAAAGGCAGGGATCACATCGACTTTCGCAGATGTATCCCAATCACCTGGGAGAGTATCCAGCACGTAGTATTTGCACAATAAATACTTACAGACTGGGTTACAGAAAGTGTGTTGGAGATCATTAATGATACGGGAATCCAGACATGTTGAATGTAAATGTTTAACGATGAGCCTGGCAAAGAACCCAGCTACCTCGGCTTTATAAATGCCTAGACTGGTTCTACGTTCACTCTCCAGCCTCCCTCTAGAGTTGAGTCAGTCTATCCATCAGATCTCCTGCAGAAACACAAATGAGGCTTAACTGCTTATCAGTTTGAAGTCAGTCCACTTCTGTAGCTGCAGTTTAATGACTTTAGAGTGAGTAGCACTATCTTTCCAGAATCCCTAGGAAAAAAAGAAAGGTGAATGTTGGTGTCAGATTCTCAAAGCACAAATAACTGTATGAAACTTTGAGGTGAGAACTGACCCTTAAAACACCTTGCCATGGGACAGACCTAGATAGTCTTGCCCTTGAAACTCCACAGAACCTTTGAGAGGCTCCTCAAAACCATCTCAGGCTCCACAGCACCTTCTAGAGGCTTCATGTCACCTTCTAGAGGCTATATATAGCACCTTCTAGAGACATACTACTTAGCTCCCTGTAAACACACCTAGACTGCTTTTACAAACATCACAGAGCCCAGAAACCACATGCATTTCCCCCACCATTCAGCATTCATCTCGATGGAAGAAGACAACGTTGGCAAGAGGCTAAGTTGAGACCACTGCTATCTTCAAAGCATGGGGTGCTCTGCTTTGAAGATAACACAAGAAAAGGATTTCCTTGACCTGAAATGACACCAAGTATAAGATGGATCACAAATTTAATGATAGCTCTTTTAGGAAGCAAGAAGAAATACCTTACATTGAATGCATTTATATCAATTGAAGAATGAACAAAATTACATTAAGATTACTATGGAGACATAAAAAGAGAAAAATGCATCTTCAATAGAAGAAATACCTTGGAAATTCTCCTTATTGGAATCTCCTCATTATCCAGGCATCCATCTGCATTCTACGTCTGGACAGTCACTCACAAACCCTACCTACAATGAAGAAAATGGGTAAGGGAACATACGGGTCTCACCCCTGCACCTTTTGATGGTCAGCCTTTCTCTCTGCATTTCTGTTCCAGTAGGACAAGGAGGGAGAAAGGAATGCATGTTCAACATTAACCAATTCTTGGGAGAAGGTGTGAGAGAAAGATTCATGACTGAGGCATAGAACCCACACTTTTCACCCATCACTTCTTTATTGATTTATGCAACATTTATTTGTTGAGTGTAACCATTTATATTTTTGATTCCCCATCAGAAACTTCAGGTGGCCCTAAACCTATGGGCATGGAGTTACCTGCAAGAGTACCTAAACACAAAGCAGGAAACTCTTGTTTCAGCAGACTGTAGAACACTATTGTGATTTGGATATCTAAACACAAGAGATACTGCTGCAAAGAAAGCAAATCAAAATCCTCCCATTTCTGAAGCTTACATTATAGTGGGGTAGGGAATGGGTTATCAGTGATGGAAATGCTAGGAAGCAATCAAGACATTATTCAGAGCAGGGAGCTGTTAACAGCCCTAGGACTATAGGAACAAGGGAAGGAGATGATGTTCCAGAAAGTAATGACAGGAACCAATCCCGAGTGAGGCTATGGGGTGTGACCTGGGGCCCTGAAGGAGACACAGCCACTGCCAAAGACAGAGAGGGGAGGCATATCCTGGTTTCTCCCTCTTTCTGACCACCAATCTCCATCAGTGCCTCCTGCTGGCCAAGCTTACCTGGAAGCCAGAGGACAGGCCACCTGGCAGAAGCAGCAACCTGAGAGCAGAGGAAGGGCAGAAGGATGGATTCAGAGCAGACAGGTGGCCTACATGTTCATGGCAGAAGAGCATGTAACGGCACCCATTCCAGAGCAGCAAGCACCTAGAAGAGCAGGAACTTGGGATGTGTAGGAAGGGGGTGGGGGGGATGCTGAAGATAGTTTGCGTGCAGAGGAAATGAGGTAGACTGAGGCCAGACCACATCAGCACAGTCTTTGCCAGGACCTACACTAGACTAAAATAATGCCAGATTTAGGTGTTGCTGGGTTTCCAAGCACTCTCTTCAGACAACTGAACACAAATACATCTAAACATTTTTGCAGAAAAGTCAAACATTTGGCCTTCCAGAAACATTTTTGCTAGACTTCTTACCTCTAAGGTAAGAGGGAGAAGAAAACAGTTGACATTCTCATGGTGCTCCAGAAACTGAAATGGGCTCAGGCCCATGGGCATGGCGCTACGTTCAAGGCTACCTAACCACAGAGCAAGGGACTCTGGTTCTTCATGGGCTTTTCACAAACCTGAATGAAATCCTGGCTCTTATACAGCAATGCAGTAGTGATGCTATATCTCCCCAAACTTACCATATAAAACTAGTCAAGAAAAAGAGGTGATGCAAGTCCTTTAAAACATAGAGTGAAGCATGGAAGCTGTGAAGACCACCTGCCCAACACTATCCCCATCCCCAATTCTTTACATGCAGGGGTACAAGAGATTCTGACTGGACAATGGAACACAGATTGGGATGGATAAATCTAACACTCTTGAGCCATTTTCATTAGAATAAGAAGGCATTGTGATAAAAGCACTTGCTATATCTCATCATAAATTTGTAAAAATTCTTAAAATCCCAGGATCAGGAAAGATAATGTTTTGGGTTATTAAAGGGCTTTTCTTTCTTCACTATAAAAAACTGCAATCTCTGCACAAGTTTTGTTTTATTAATAATTAATATCTGCCACATCCCTGTAAATAGGGAAGGAGAAAATATTGTGATCATTGTGCTTTATCACTGCTAAAGTGGGGGAACCACATGTGATGAATTTGGGAATGAGCCAGTGTTTTAGTCTGTTAGGCTGCTGAAAGCAATATACCAAAAATGAGTTGGTTTTTACAATGGGATTTATTAGCTTACAATCTTACAGTTCAGAGGCTGAGAAAATATCCAAATCAAGGCATCATCAGGCAATGCTGTCTCCCTGAAGAGCAGCTGGTGAGGACCCTGGACTCTTCTTTCCCATGGTTAGGCACATGGCGGCATTTGCTGGGCTATTCCTTCTCATCTGGGTTTTGTTGCTTTTGGCTTCTTGCTTTTTCTTTGTCTGAATTTCATTCTCTTATAAAGGACTCCAGTAAAACAATTAATACCCACCCTTGGCCACACATTAATTGAAGTTACCTGATTACAAGGTCCTACTTACCGTAGGTTTACACCCACAAAAATGAATTCGCTTGGGATCTGCATAGCTTCAAACTATCACAACCAGGATCTGAAGCCGGGCAACAGTGCATTAGATTTTCAAGTCTATTCTTAAAACAATGTGGCCTCAGCCCATTCCAGCAATGAAAGTAAGAGCAGAAAAGCTGAGAGTCCCCCTGATCTTCTGGAAAGCCCGACCAACATCGGAATCTGTTCATAGTGCACAGGACAAAAGACTGGCTGAATTGATGAAGGCTGTCCAACGGAGGTGATATTGATTCTACTGAAGACTGAAGACTATGATGCTGATGGAATTGTGGTGATGGGGTGATGTCACTTACCCAGAAGTATCTCTTTGACATGTTCTCAAGTTAGCACCAAAGAATGAACAAGTTAGACAATGAGACTTTTCCATTGGCTTACCATGAGTAAGAGGATTATTTAAAGCAGGAAGACACGTGATGGGATTGTGGCAGGGGCTCCCAAAACTCCCTTGCATCTACCCTCCCTTCAGATCTTATCATTTACATCTGTGCCACTTGCCTGGAGGCTGATCACACAATACCTAATTACAGGCTTGGATTGTGCTGTGGGTTGAACTGTGTCCCCTAAAACACTCTCCTTAGGACCTAAGCCCTGGTCCCATGAATGCAAACTTATTTGGTAAAAAAGTGAAGATGCAGCCAAACAAGACTCAGTTGGCTTCTTCATCCAACATGACTTGTGTCTTTGTAAGAAAAAAGAGGGAAACTTGGACCCAGAGCATAGAAACAGAAAGGAGAAGGCCATGTGATGACAGAGGCAGAGACTGAAGTACTGTAGGTGCAAGTCCGGGAATGCCCTGGACTGCTGGCAAAACCCCAGAAGCTAGGAAGAGGCAGAAGGATTCTCCCCTCCAGGCGAAAGAGGGAGGATAGACCTGACTTCTGACTTCAGACCTCTAGAACCACGAGACAACACATGTCAGTTATTTTAAGCCACCCAGTTTGTGGTACTTGGTCATGGCTGCCCTAGCAAACTAAGACAGATTGTCCTTTGATGCCTATCAGGATGCAAATATCAATTCCAACTAGATAGCAACTTCTATGATGGCAGGGGTTGTCTTTCCTCCCACCACTCACTGCTTCCTACCCACAGCCCAGTGTGACCCAGGGTGTGGGCAGAAGAAAATGGGTGAACAGACACTTACTGGTTAGGAGAGTCACCCTGTTGATTCTTTTGTTGTTGTTATTGCATGTGTCAAACTTTAATGCACAGGACCAACCTGGGCATCTGAATATATAAAGCAGATTCTGACTCAAGAAGGTCTGGGTGGGGTTTGAGGTTCTACATTTCTGGACCACTTCCAGAGTTCAGTCTGTAACTGGAGAAGGACAGAACTCTGCTTACCCTCCTTCTCTCCTGTAACCCCATCTGTGAAGGCCCCTGAATTAAAAGGCCAGAGAGTCTATGAAGGCACAGGGAGCAAGACAGCCAGGACAGTGAGCCATGGTCTCAACCCCCTTTCCTTCTTGGAAGTCAGAGAGCCATGGGCTGCCTGCCTGACCTCACCTTGCCCTTCCTTCTTGTTTCTCAGCTCCTCAAGTCCAGCAAAGCCAAGTAGACATAAACTCAGCTCTAGAGACTGACGGTTGGGAGGCAGCAGGACCCTGGGCAGAAGAAGGCTGCTGTGCATTCCCCTCTACCAGGCGGCAAAGCCAGAACTACTGTCTTCCCTGCCAGGGTGAATTGGAGCATGACATGGGCTGATGGAGAAAGCTGCTTTGGGCCACTGGAGATGCTTACCAGTCCTCAAAGTGCAAGGAAAATGACTACCACACTCCAAAGGTTTTGAAGTCCCTAGGGATGGGTGGTGGGGCGGGATGCCCACTGCTTCTGGACCACTGTCCTAGGATGGCTGAGAAGCAGAGTGTGGCTGCCACCAGCAGGGGCCATAGGGGAGGAGGCAGGGATGTGTGGGCAGCTGGCAGACCCTAGCATGGAAGATTGCCCCATCTAGAGTGCACCGGGATCAACGACCGTCTACATCAACCCCCAAAGACGCACTTTGTGGGCAGATGGGGAAGGATCTCCCACTCCCTCTTGGGGTGCTCCCATTACCGTTGGACCCCAACACTGCTACTCTTGACCCACCTGAGGTGCAGGGAGTGGGGTGGCGGCAGAGAGGTGCCCCTGTGAGCATCCTACCCAGGATATGCAGGTCACTTCAAACAGCCACCGGACGGTTTGTATCTCAGCATTTTCATAGTTATTTTTTTCCTATTAAATTTCCTTCTTCTCATTTCTGTTAACATTGCTAGTTAAACTGTCAGGCCAGTTTTGAGAGGGAATGAAATCTTTGCCCCTCCTCCCCATCCTGAAGCCAGAATCTATTTTGGTTCATATAAAAATGATCAAATTACAGCTCTTGGCATGTCTCTTAACTGGGGGAAAATAACTTGGATTAACTAGTGCCAATAAACGAGGTATTTTCAATTAAATTCTAACATTAGTTGAAATATCAGTCGCAGCAGTCTAAATCCTAACCAACTTAAAACAATATGTGTAACCCTCAAAGCAGCTGTCTGCAAAATAGCTTCTATTACTCATATGAAATTTTGGGCAATAAAAGGAGCAGCTTGAGGAACTAAACGAAAAAAAAACAAAAAGCAAATTGCTCAGGTTCAAAGAGCCTGGGTAGGGCTGGGCTTCCCATAGTAGGTCTTTCAAGCAGAAAGAAAGAACAAAGCATCCTTTCCCCCTGTTTCTGAAATCAGAAGTGGGCTGACGCCCATTGTGCACCCAGGGATCAGCCACTGTGGGATTCCTACAGCGAGGCCAGGTCAAGGAGCCCCTGGGTCTTTCTGGCTTGTCTTGAGATGTCTGCCTGCCTGCCACGTGGCTTACTCAGAGTAGGTATATTCTTGCTGCGTAAACTTTCCCCATCCACATTTCCTCACATTCATGTCCTGCACAAGGGCCCAGAAATGCCCCGTGAGTGCTTGTGTTTGCATTCTCACTTATCGCATCCACAGACCTTGCTGGGCTCCTGGAGCTCGTGGGCAGGCTGTTGCGGTGTTGTCCCGGTAAGAGGGGCAGACTACGGTGCTGGTGTCTTGCCAAGGATTCCATGCAGTTTCCCAGCAGCTGGGCACCCAGTGCTACCTGGTCTCACTCTTCTCAGTGTGTGAAGGGCCTCCCTGTCTTTCATTCCACGGTCTTTCTTGAGTATCCATTAAATGCCAGGCATGGCGTCTGTTACATGATCTACAAGGACATTGAACATGAACCATGGTCTAGACACTCTGAAGAATGGTCAGATGAGAACACATCAATCCAGCACGGCCCAGTAGTCACCCTAAAGGTGTTAGGTGGTGCAATCTTGGGGAAGAAAATGGGGTGTCTAGAAGAGAGGCTGTGCCGACAGAGACACAGCATCCGCACTCACGGATGAGCTCAGAGAAAACCAGCTGGACCAACTGTGCACCCCACAGAGATGTACAGAACGGAGGGTCCGGTGCCCAACATCTGTGCAATCAGCCCAGAACAAAATAAACATGCAAAATGCACCCATCAATATCTGTTTAAGTTTTAGAAAAAAGATTATGTGCTTACATTAAGATCTCACTCGTTTGTAAAGCCCCTGATCTAAAATTACCTGCATTGAAACTGATTTTAGTTTTCAAACCCAAAGTGGGGAATAAGCAGATTTATTTGGCATTGCTAAACCAAGCAGAAGATATTTACTTCAATCAGTAATTGACCTTAATTTTATGAGGGTTAGCAGTTCAACTAATTCTTTTTAGCCAGTTGTTGATATTTTTATATTCTGGTAAATTAATTTCATGTGCTAAAATGAAAGCCACATAATGTTTGCTTAGAAATAAACAGTTTTCTGAACTAAACACACTCTGTAAGGGGCTTAGCAACCTGGTTGATCCTCAAACGCTATTGAGAAAACTAATAAAATTCAAGACTAATCATTTGGTGTGTGCTTTTAGTTGCAAAATGGTTGCATTGGCCAGGGCCGGTCAAAAACTCTGAAATCACTCTGGTTAGTCGTGCAGAGGGAATTTAGCACATGAGCTTCATTAGAAAGGGGTTGGGGAGCTGGACAGGTGAAAAGGGACACCTGGCAACCCAGAGATAATAACTGCAGGAACAGCCACCACGCTAGGCATGTGAACTCCAAGAAAAGAAGTTGCAGTCATCAATCCCAAGCCCCAAGGAGGCACCCTGCAGAGCTGGAAGTAAGATCCCCAAGGAAGGGATGCTTTCTAGCAGTGCTGGGAGGTCTGAGGGGATCTCCAGACGTGAAGCTGGAGGATGCAACCCATCAGCATTTGCAGGGCTTTCTGGGGGATGCCACAGAAAGGAGAAAGTCCCTCTTCCCTCTTCCTAATATGCAATGTCCCTTTGACACCCTCACTGTCAGCACCTAACAAGGAGCCAACGGGCCAATAAGAAATGCTGTTTGCAGAGTCCCAGCTCAGCATCACAAGCAGACCTCACAAAAGTGGGTCTGAAGTAGAGGCAATAACAGAATAACTGGCACGATGGTTTAAGACTAAACACCAATTGAGATCTAAAGAAAAACAGAGAGTAATTTCCAGTGCATTGCAACGTTGGTACCCTTGCAACCATGAAATTCAGATTAACTTACAGAAAGTTTGCTTGAGGATACGAAACAAATGAAGGCAACGAAGGAGCCTCTTTCCTAGCCCTGGGTTTAGGTGGGCTTTGCGGGAGCCCTCCCGCTCGGCTCTGTACGCCTTGATGTCGAATGCCTGGCTGGCACAGCCCAAGGTGCTCCCCGTGCCTGACCCCTCCCCAGGCACTCTGCTAAACCACGTCCCAGCCCCCTTCCTCCTGGGTAGAGTGCCAATTCTGGACGCATTCATAGTCTCCCCCACGCAATCCTCCGTCCTCCCTTCTTCATCCACAGGTAGGGGGAGAAGATGGTGATGTCATAGGACAGAAGGTGCTAGAAGGTGCTTCCAAGGACAGCTGTGCCTTCCTTCCCCTGCAAGCCTGCTGGAACAAGACCAGTGAGCTCCAGACTTCATGGTGTCAGGGCCGGCACTTAGAAGTTGATTGAACCTGTAGTCTAGGCCTCTACTCTAATTAAGGCAGTGCATCCTCAACAGGGGTTTACTAAATGATTGAAAAAATGTTCGTCGTGACACGCTGGGATAGCTGTACCCATAAATTACCGTAAAAGTAGAATCACAATTCAGGGACTCACTCATTTTGTTTTCCAATGGGAGTGATCCAGACGCACTGGATCTCATGCTGTCGCTTGCCTTAAAACCCAGAATAACCTGTTTGAAAGTCATTACGTGCACCCCAGCATTTCTGGTGCAACCAGCCCAGGGTCACAGTGCTGATGAGTGGCGGATCCAGGACTCAGAACCTAAGAGCCGAATCGTCTGTAGCCATGTGCTCTCTAAACGAAGGCCCCCATTTCTGTCAACATGCTTTCTTTCACCATCGTGGCCACTACAGTCTGTTTCGTCAGTTTTGTGAAAACTGGGGGAGTGTAGGAAGCAAAGAAAGTGGGACTATGCAGCGGTGAGAAAAAAAATAACGAAGGCCAGTGACATAACAAGTTACAATAAGGCAAAGGACCAAAGAGAAGAGAGGAAAGGTTTTGTTGAATAGGGGAGTCCCTGGGTTCTTAAAAGGATCCAAGCGTCCCTTTAATTCCATCTAGGTGGAAAGAGGTACTGATAATAGCATTTGCAGAAGTAAAACAGGGAAAAGATTAGGAAACTCTGTACACAGTACTTTTCCCTTTGTGTTCGCTTTGTCGAATGTTTTCCTTTCCCAGCAAGCTGTGGTGTTGCATGAGCTGGAGAGAGGTCCAGCCAAGGTCTCTGGCATCTACTGAGACCACATGAACCTGAGTTAATCTCCAGCCTTTGACGAGTTCAGGAGCCAACAAACTTTTTTCTGAAAAGGGCCAGGCAGTAGTTGTTCTGGCTTACTGCTTACTGGGCCACACAGTGGCAGCTGCAACTACTCAGTGCTGCCATTGTAGAGGGAAAGCAGCCATAGGCAGTATGTAGATAAATGAATGTGGCTGTGACCCAATAAAACTTTATTTATAAAAGCAGGCAGTGGACTGGATTTGGACCAAGGGCCACGGTTTGCTGACCCCTGGTCTACCTAATTAGCTTGATACAACCTTGGCACTTCTGAGGAATTTGCTATAGTGACAGATATGAAGATTCATAAGAAAGTCCTACCTCCTCTTTTCAATCATGCAATTGACCACAGGACTGAGGCTAAAGAGTAAAATGTTACACACAGTCCTCTGTCCTCCTAGCAAAATAGCTTAGAACGTCTGTTCCGTAGCAGCAGGTGAGTGGCGTTTTCTGGGCCTTGGCTGGTGAGAGATTGGAAGTTTTCTGCTTCCAAAGTTGAATCAGAAGAGAAACAGTGTTCTTCCCATGGAAGGTGTGAAGGCAGAATTAGCATTCCTTTCTGCCAGCCACCGGGGGCCTGGGGTCATGGGAGCAGAATCTTTATCTCCTCTGTCCATCAGGCCCCTGTCCCACGGGACTTGGGTGACACTGGACACATCAGGGTCCTGCCACATCATGACATCAGTCAGGTGAGGGAGTCGGGGAACCAGGGCTTTTGCTTTTTCTGCTTTGTGCAGAGTTCATATACCACAAAACTATCACAAGAACAATTTTTTTTAAAAGTGGGCGTGGAGGTGGCTCAAGCGATTGAGCGCCTCTCTCCTAATTGGGAGGTCCCAGGTTCGGTTCCCAGTGCCTCCTAGAGGGAAGATGAGCAAACAGAGAGCACGCAGCAAATGGGCACTGAGAGCAGACCGTGAGCGCAAATGACGAAGCGGGCAGAGCAGGGAATAAACAAAAATAAATTTTTTAAAAAAATAATTTTTTTTTTTAAAGTTCTGCCTGTAAATAAAGCTCATGACTGAGTGGACTCATGGGCGCTGAGCAGGGTAGGGCGACGGGTGGTACGTAAGATGCCAGCTCACTCAGGGAGATAAAAGTAATTCCGTTAAAAAAAGGAGATTGAGGGTCTCCCAGCTAAAGCCAGAGGCCTACTAGACAAATTCTGAAAGAGCCGCCACACCGAAAGTAATACCGTTTTGCAAACCACTCTTGTATCAAGGAGAGGCCTATTGGCAAAATGACCAATGATGAAAAACAGAGCCATTCCTAAGAAATTTAACTTGTCCTCAACATCTGCCAAGCTTGGGGAAGGGCGTTTCCTCCTCGAACAAAGACTCTTATTTCCATAAATGTTTCTATCGAACCGTGCCCATCTAGCCTTCAATTTCTAGTTCAAGTTCCTTCTCATTTAAGAAATACCCTGGCGGCTGAAATGGCAGAAAATTTTAGCAAAGCTCCTGGCCAGTGAGTTGTACCTTCACCTACACTGCTCTAGCCAGCTCTGCTTAAGGCGATCCGTGCTGGAATTCCTTCTTCTGGGTTTTTTTGGCAGCACAAGCGGGGAACTGCCCAGGACGTTTGTCACACATGCTTTGAACCTAACCAGGGTCTCCAAGGCTGGGCTTTGGAACCCCTTTCAAAGGGAGGCGACCCAGAGTCAGCGGTGGGGGGCGGGAGGCAGGAAAAAAGAAAAGAACTTAAAATTCTGTTGTAGTTTTTTGAGGTGTGTTATTACTTTTCTAGGATGGTCCTTTCTGAGCCTTTTTGAACACACACAAAGTTAATAGTTTCACCTCATCGCCTAAAAATATTTCTCGAGGCACTAATGAAATAGAAAACTGAACAGAGTTCAGAAATAGAAAATTGAAGAGAGTTCAGATAATCGTGTTGTGCTTGTTAAGGTGAATTTGCTTAGTCATATCTATCTTTTTTATAGACATATATACACATACAACACATATCATATAGATAGAGTCCTATATATCATACATGTAGGTATATGCATACATATATATCCCCAAAAGGTATCAGATCCATCTATATTGATATGTAGAGATGGATGGAGGGAAGGAACTAAAGTCCAAGTGCCCTTCCTTGATACTACCTTCATTTAAGTACATCTGAACATTTTTATGGAGGAGGTGATTTACAACCCCAGAGCAGGAAATTCTCAGTCAGTTCAGGAAAGAATAGAACAAGGAGTGGCCCAACAATTACCTTGGCTTTGCCCTTCTAGGGTGTGGGCCAAAGTTTGATATGGTTAAGAAACACCCACAAGTGAAGGGCAGGAGGTGGTTAGTTAAACAACCTCATTTCCTCTCCTTACATAAACTCATTAGCAAAAATATGGCTTGGAGTGCTTACTCGCAATCTGGGGTTATGGTTCTTTTTGTTTCTATCCTCCAGCAGGGCTTGCTTTAAGGGGAGCTCAGTGGGAACCATGCTGGGAATTAGTTGCTCCTTGGAGAACCCACCAAAAAAGATTCCATTGTCATCCCTTTGGGGCTGGACTTGAACCAATGAGCTTGAAGCAAAAATCAGTCCCACGTGTCATCATCCCACCTGTACCCCCCAAATCACACATACTTCCATTGTCCCAAACCTAATTTCTACTCTTTTTAAGAAGCCCTTGTTACATCCTAATTCTAGTCTACGTCTGTGAATTACATTGCTAGACCTGTTGTTATTTCCATCCCTAATAACTTTATGGTGCTTACTTAACCTGGCTTTGATCCTGTTATTGACGTTGGAGTTATAATTACTGCTGCTAATTTAGAAAGCTTGATGATAGATTGAGGCAAATTGGCCAGCCCCTACGTGGGGAGCCAGCATGACGACAGTCATCAGGAACGTGGTGACACAGACCATTTTAATTAGACATGGCTAACATCAGCTGCCTCTATCTTCAGGGTGAGTAAGGCCTGGAGTTCCAAAAATACTGAAAGTCACATTATCTTGTTTGATCTCGAGAAGGGAGGGGTTGTCAAATTTGCCTCTAAGAGTTTCTCTCTTTCCTTTTGAAACAAGTTTGACTTTGATTTAGGATTAAACAGCTGCATGTTTTCTACTTATTTGGAGAAGTCATTCTATGAGGTTTATGGTCAACAACATGGAGATGTAAAACCATTAGTTAGGCATTTGGAAACCACAGGATAGCTATTTGCTCTTTGTCATTGCTAAATGCCAAATCCTTCGTAATTAAAAAGAAGTAAGCAAAGAACTATGTTGCACAATCCTTTTCCTTCCATTGCAATGGAATTGTGCCTTAATGGGGAAACATAAAGTGCAGTCAAATGCAACGTTAAGGACGGTGATGATTTTTTTAATGCTCGTACTTATAATCTTGAAACAGTTGTTCTGCTTACATAAACTTCACCATGATGGGAAAGCTACACCTCAAAGGAATTCTGCTGATGTGCTCATTTTGCTGGGACTTCTATGAAAGTCTAGAATTATTATATCTTACATTCTATCCCTGAGCAATTATATTCACCCCCAGACATGAGTACCTTTCCCCTGCAGACTCTCCCTGATCTCATACTTCAAGCCCTGGTTTCCTGTCTTTATCTGGTTTCCCCAAGGATGCTCCAAACTCAGTGGCCAAAACCTAACATGTCACCACTGCCCTCACCGTTTCTGATAATGGTGCACCTTTTCCCAGGGAAGCCAGAGTTGAATGTCTGCCAGCTTTGCTTCCTTTGTCTTCTTCTAAATCCAGTTGTTGGCACCCTTCTTTTATTTTTATATTTGTCTGGTCTTTCCACTTCTGTTGTCACGTTCTGAAGTTGGAAAATGCCTCTCTAATGCTCCCTGTACAACTGAAATAACCCACCCAGGTATCAAACTGCTTCCAGTTGCCCCCACTGAACCATCTGCTGCTGCCAGGATGATCTTAATCAAGCACAATCTTAGTTACATTTCTCTGCTGGTTACAAACTTCAATACCCCCTCGCCACCCCCCCATTCCTCCCCTCCCCCCACGAGGTAAGTTTCCAGCCACTGCGGTGGAGCCTGACTGGGCCATCTGTGACCTGGACTCTACTTGCATTTTTTAACCTCAAGGGCCTCAAGTCCCTAAAGATCTCTGCACTTCTAGCAGACTCCGGCATACCAGGCAAAGCTGTGGACCACTGCTTGAAGGCAGAGATGCCGCCCCAGTTTACAGGCAATGTAGATGCCTCCAGGTGGTTTCCTGCATGAAAGTTCCAGTTTGCTTTCTTTCACTCTCCTCTTTCTTTCACTTTCCTCACAGAAAGAGGAGAGAGACGTAAGTCAAAGCCCCAAACGATGTAGGAGGAGCGTGGGTGCATGTTCATGGTATTTCATCCTACACCCCCAGAGCACCGTGTCCTCACTCGCATGGTAGGAAGAGGTCAGAAGAGCCTGCAGACATGGACAGGACAGCTCTACAATGCCATTTTTTACAGATTTTCTATATTGCCTTTTTAGACTTGCTGGAAAGGTCTAGAATATAGATTTTGGCCTCACTGAGTGAGCATGGGTGTAGAAATCTAGTTTGGTATCTGGTTCTTTTTTTTTTTTAGCAGATACTAAGGTTGGAATCCCGGACCTTGTACATGCTAGGCAAGCCCACAGAATGACACCCCCTCCAGGGTATCTGATTCTGATGACACTGATCACTGAAAGGCAGCCTGTCATTGGCTCCAAGTCAGACTTAGGTTCAATTTCCTGCTACGTAACCTTATAAATCTCATTTTCCTCTTCTATAAAATAGAGTCAGCTACATTACAAGGCTCTTGTATGATTCGCATGAGCAAATAGAAAATGTTTATAAGGCATGAAATGCATAATGCCCATTATGCACTCAACTCTAACCGGGAACATAGAGGAAAATGACCATTATTCACTTGTGTTTAGATGACTGAAAAGGTGGGGGGGTATATATTGGTGACTTTGTTTTATAAAATTCTAAAGTGAATGTCAGCAGAGTTGCAATACCGCCTTTCCAGTTCCTTGGACTCACCAAGGACAACTAACAAGGGAATGATGATGGTCAACACCCATCCCAAGGAACAGAGAATCTACAACGGCAAGCAAGGTATTCCCATCCATCTGCCCCCTGGGACCTAAGCCCCTTTCAGTTAGAGGCAGAGGGGGTATGACCATCCCCAAATCCTCAGGATTGGGGAATGGACATTGGACTAATATAGACTTACTATTATTCTACTATAGACTTATTGTTGTTCTAGCAATGGAAGAACTTGTATCATTGGTGTAAAGGCAGTGGCCACCAGACTCTCTGAGGGGAGGCAGAGGGAAAAATAGGGGTAATATCGGGGCATTTTCAGGACATTGGAATTGCCTTACATGATGTTGCAATGATGGATACAGACCATTATATATTTTGTCATAACTTACAAAAGTACACAGGACAGAATGTAAACTATAATGTAAACTATAATCCACGGTTAGTGGCAATGCTTCAATATGTGCTCATCGATTGAAAAAATGTACCACACTAATGAAGGGTGTTGTTAATGTGGGAAAGTGTGGGAGGAGGAGAGAGGGGGGCATAAGGGAATCCCCTATATTTTCTATATTTGTTATGTAACATTTATGTAATCTAAAGTTTCTTTTATATATATATATATATATATATATAAACCTAAAGTGTAATGTTATAAATGAAAAAAGAAGTTGACAGTGGCCCTGTGTCTGTACATGTGAGAAGTTAAATATTATAAAATGTGGAATAAGATCAGGTTCAAAACCTCATTCCACCACTTTTTAGCTTTGGTATCTGGCTTTGGCAAATCTTCCAACATCTGAAACTGAAACTGTTTCCTCAGAAATGAGTTTCATCAGAATTTGTATGCATTTTTCAAAGTTGGCTGTAAAAACAGAATTAAATGCTTGAAAATCATACAACAATCTACTAATGGAAAAAAGTATTTTTATTGGGTTATGGGGGAACAAAGGCAGAAGTCTTCAGTGAATCCAGAAAGACATTGACCAAAATCAAACCTTAGAGGAAAGTACAGCCTCCACGTAGAAATCCAAAAACAAACAAACAAAAAAAGGTCTGATAAGGCAATAGCTTTAGGTGAAGATTTCACCTGCTATGGCAGGTAAAGCGAGAAATCGGAGGCATGCTTTCTACCTGGTAACTTAACTATAGTACTTACAGTTGGAGAATCTCATGTCTATAAAGGGCTGAATATACACATGCCTGAGTGTATATGAACACCATCATATTTTATTCTTCGTAGCATGAGAATTAATAATTCATTAACTCTAAAGTGCTTTTGAGAATCGCAGAGATTGACAGGTGTTCCATTGAATTAATGATGAGATATGATCTGTAGAAGGAGTAGGAGCCCTAACCCCTCCTGGATCTCCTAAAATGACACAGACTTTCCTTTAGGAACTCCTTTGCCTCTACAAACTCTTTGTGAGGTGGCTCACTGTCCCCATCTTCAAGGTGACATAACTGGCCTCCCTGGCGTTCCAAGGTGGAACCCTGCTGACTTGGTCTCAGAGCATCTTTGTTCTTTGTTTCTTCTTCTCTCCAGTTAGCAAGTATCTTAGTGAACCACCTTCTCTCTTTTTTCCAGGAATTTCTCTCTGGGGCTTGGGTTGCAAATGAAGGGATACAGTTATTTAGACTGTCGTGAAAGATGACCACCTCATTTTGAATAAAGTTTTTTAACTGCAAATGACATTCCTCAATGTTCATAAAGGAGAAGATTGAAGGTGCTGAGAAGGGCCTGCAGCCTGCTACTCCAACAGTCTCACTGCAGATGCAGTTCAGAGCAGCCCTGCCCATCCCTGGATGCTGCCCAGCCCTGCCTCAGTCTATGGCAACAGGAAAATGGACCTTTGCCCCATGGGTAGGAGTTGCCATCCTGAGTTCTGTGGCAGCCATGGCCCCACCTGGTTTTGTTAAGGATGGATGGATGGGTGGATGGATGGGTGGATGATGAATGAATGAGTCAAGGGCATAAAAAGCAAGTATATTTGACTGAAACAGACATACATGACCATATTCTGACTCTGTGCTTTTCACAAGACATATTCTTAACTACTGTGAATTCTTCGTGAACTTTTAACTCAGTACTAAAAACTTTAATGTGAACAGAGAACGACCTCCAGGGTAATCAACACATCCTTTCTTCTACGGGACCTTCCTGGTCTTAGCGATGGATATATCACTTGCCCAGAAACTCCTCAGTCCTGGGCAAATTGGAGTGGTTGGTCACCTGATGTCTCAATGGCCTCCTTAGGACAGAACGCTATTCTGAGAACTTACCACCTGGATGTGCCTCTGCCGTTAAGGCCCTGAGGTCATCCGAAGCAGCAGCATGCATCTTTATGTGAAGCATTCTTTACACTGAGGAGATTGGTCTCATCCAGCCACAGAAAGCATTTGCCTTTCAAAGGCACATTTCTCAGCAGAGATTGGAGTGGGTTGGAAGGAGGAAAGCATCATTCCAGCCCTGTGCCTGGACCACATTGTTCTCCTGCTCCAAACTTTTCGTGAATACCCCTTTGTGCATAATTTGGTCGGCATGTTCCTTCATACAGGCAGGCTTTTCAAGCTTAGCAGCCCACTCCTTCTCCTTGCAAGCCTTATGCACCAGCCAAACTGGAGGTTTCTTGCTCCCTCTTGAAGATAGCTCATCCCTCCCAGCATCATCACTTTCTGAAGTTGACCCTCCAGGCCTGGCCTGGACCCCCTTTCTCATTTCCTATCTCGAAATAGGGCAAAGATATCTATTCTTCATCTCAAGCAAATCCTCTCTAAAGGAGCCTTTCTGGGCCCTTTCAAACATTCGAACTGCCTCCTTAAATGTTCATTACATTTCGTAGGTTAAAGGTATGGACTTTGGAGCCAGCCAGAGCTGGTCCCTCCACCTGCCAGCTAGCTGTGAAACATTGTGGATGTGGAACTCTCTGGGCTCCTGTCTCCTGTTGGTTGAACAAGGATGATAACGCCTATTGAATAGATTGTCATCAGGATCCTAACTCCACCACAGCACTGGAGGGGAGAGCATTTCTACATTGTCTGTAAACAAAAGTATTGGTGATAATATGTGCAAAGCCCTCTCCCTTCTCAGGAGTAGGAAAGAGCACAAACTGTGAATCTTCTGAGCTGGGTTGGATCCTGGCTCCACCACTTGCAGATACTATGAGTTACTTGGACAAGTGATTCCAACTCTCTGGGTCTCAGTTCCTTTGCCTGTAAAGTGAAGATGAAGATGCTCAGGAAGTGCTGTAAGGAGAGAAGGGGATAAGGAGGGATCAGTGCTTGGCCACATATTTAGTATACAGTAGCACCACAATCACTCTGTTACCCATGTTCCTTCTGCAAGGTTGGTGTGAGATGTTACGGGTGCCCGCCCCATCTCAAGATCTGTGTGACCTTGGGCAATGTTTGAGTTTGGAATCAAGGGCACCAAGGTACCTAAATCTGAAATCTTAAGTCTAAAGAACCTTGAACACTACTAAGAATTTAATTTCATGACACTGTGACAAAAATAAAATCCATTGCCTCATGAGAACATTATATCTACCAAAGGATTTTCTTATAGAATCTGTACAGAGTTTATAACTCTTTTATAAGTTTAAATTTTGACCTAATTTTAGACTTTTAGAAAGTTGCAAGGTTAACTATAGAGAATTCCTAGATATCCTTCTGCAAGTCCCCAAATTTTGCTACATTTTATCTTTCTTATTGACTCTTTTTAAAATATATGTTTTTTATTTATTTATTTTTAGAAGATACGTAGGTCACACAAAATGTTACTTTAAAAAATATAGGTGTTTCCCATATGCCCCACTCCCCACACTCTCCACTTTTCCCACATCAACAACTTCTTTCATTAGTGTGGTACATTCATTGCAATTGATGAATACACTTTGGAGCACAGCTACACAGCATGGATTATAGTTGTAGTTTACATTCTCCCCCACTCCATTCAGTGGGTTATGGCAGGATATATAATGTCCTGCATCTGTCCTTGCAATATCGTTCAGGACAACTCCAAGTCCCAAAAATGCCCCCATATCATACCTCTTCTTATACCTAGAAGAAACCATAGAGAACACATGATCTAACTCAGTGTTCTGCCCTCAGTAGTGACAGTACGCACAGTGGATCCTGTACTAGGAGCTCATTCCCTCTTCCCAACTCCATGTCATCATGTCATCAAAAGAGACCCCATTTCAACAGCTAATTCTGTGAATGCTTAGAGCTGAAGTGGTGTCTGAGCATGTACTTCAGGACCCTCCAAGATACATCTTGCAGATAACTCACTTTTATTGTCACTTCTACCAATCACATCATTCATGTTATCATCAACCCTTCCAAAATGTTTGAAGTCAGCAGTGACATCTGCTTTGGTGAGTAGTACAGTTTCATCAGAAGTGAGAAGTCATTTCTTTATATCCCTCCTTAATTTGAAGGAAAAAATATTTAAATCAGGGTCTACATGAAATTCCAATTATCCTTAACTTCCTTGATTTGTATGTTTTTTTCCTAGGAGAAAGGTAAAACATTTTTGCTCTTACAAAATTACACAATCAGTGTGCTTTGGGATATTGCCTTTCTTTTCTCTCCCTCTCTTTTTTGAGCTTGGTGTGGGAAAGGACATAAAGGGAAGCAGAAGAGGGAGAGATGGAATTTGATTTAGAGAACATTTTTTCAGTAAGTGTTTCTCCAAAGCTTATCTCTTGTCTTTGGCAATGGCACTTAAGTTTACTTGCTCTGCACCTGGAACGCCACTGATAATGTTTTACAAGCGATAAAGCCTCTCATAACCATTAGTAATATTCCTACAGCAATAATCTGTGATTGCAGGGAGTTATAAATTCAGTTATAAACCTAAAGCAAATTAGCAAGAGCAGTTATCCTGTTCTGCAGTCAACCAGTTTATCTAGCTGAGCAAACTTTGCCTTGAACAGAGAGTTCAACAGTGAACATGAATACAAGCTAGCTCATTCTTATGGTGTGATTAGATCTGTGTTGGGATTAAGGGCAGTGCTAAAATGTTCACTGGTTTTCCTCCGGCTTTTTCCCCCTTTTCAAGGGGGCTTGGAACATTTGAGGAGGAGAAAAGCCTGGCTTGTTCATAGGGACGGATACTGTCATTTGCTTTGGTTTTCCTATCAGTAAGCATGATGATCATCTACCTTCAGCAACAAGTTAGGAAGTTCTCTGAAAACCCTGTATTGAGTCTCAAGGTTGCACTAGAATATGGATGTTCTTGTGGGGCAGGTTCAGACTATAAATATAAGGGTCCAGGTGTGGGCCCCAGGATGACTTGCAGCTGGAAATGGCCTTCCCACCTAAAACTGGTCTTTCAAATTAAATTTGTGGGGAGGGGGCTGATAGTAGAGAAGAAGCTCCATAAGAAAAACATTTTTGAGGAGGTTTCCCTGGATGTAAAATTCGTTGTTGGTAATTTTTCTTTTCAGTACTTTAAATGTCATATCACTGCCTTTTCACCTTCATGATTTCTGATGAGAATTCAGCCTTTATCTCATTGAGAATCACCTTTTGGGTGATGAGTTCTTTCACTCTTGTTGCTTTCAAAACCCTTTTATATTTGGAATTTGAGATTTTGATCATGTTATATTTTGTACAATGTCTATTTGCTTTTATCATATTTGCAGACCATTTATCTTCTTGGATGTTTATATTCATGTCTTCATCAATTTCAGGAAGGTTTTGGTCATTATTTCTTCAAATATTCTTTCTGCTTTTTCTCATTCTCTTCTTCTTGGTAGCAAAGAAGAATTGCACCAGACAATATTGAATGGGTAAGGGAGACTTTATAAAGGGACTGATATGGCAAGGGAGAGTAAATGGAACTCTGTTCCTTTGAAACAAAGAACAGGAAGTTTTTAAAGAGTTATGAGTGGGTTGAAGGAAAAGCATTGCTAGACAGTAAAGGGGATTGATCACTGGGAAGGGGGCTTGATTTACTAAGATTACAATAAGGGCAGATTGATTCCACTGAGATAGATAAGGGATGTACCGAGGTTGTCATCAGGACTATTTAAATTGAAATGTTTTCCTTTGCTACCATTAGGCCAGCTGGAGACTGTAAGGACCAGGACAGAGAAAGTGGGAGAGAAGTAACTACCCAGTTAGGAGCCACTCAGGTGCCTGGGCAGCCAGTGTGAGAGGGAGAGGAAGGGGTAGCTGGCATTCTGGGGCAGCTGCCAGTGATCCTTGGCTCTTCTGTCCTATGTGAAGACACATGGGACATCTCCTGGTCTCTTCCTTCTATCCTGGGTTCATGTGCAGGTTCTGTATACCTGTGGTTTTCTCTTTTTGTCTGAAATCATTCAGTTTATGAAAGATTCCGATAACAGGATTAAGAGCGATCCTGAGGGAGCCACACACACTCATAACTGAAGTAACCTCATTAAAAGATTCTACTTACGATGGGTTCATGCCCACAGGAATGGAATAAATTTAAGAACATGTTTATCTGGGGTACAAACAGCTTCAGTCCACCAAACTCCATCCTCTGGATGCCAAAAAGACATGGTCTTTTCATATGCAAAATACATTCCATCTATCAAAATATCCCAAAAGCTTTAAGTATAAAGTCCTATCAAAATCAGTTATAGGGGGCGGCGGACTTGGTGCAGTAATTAGGGCGTCCGTCTACCACATGGGAGGTCCGCGGTTCAAACCCCGGGCCTCCTTGACCCTTGTGGAGCTGCCCATGCGCAGAGCTGATGCGCGCAAGGAGTGCCGTGCCACGCAGGGGTGTCCCTGCATAGGGGAGCCCCACGTGCAAGGAGTGCGCCCCATAGGGAGAGCCGCCCAGCGCGAAAGAAAGTGCAGCCTGCCCAGGAATGGTGCTCACACATGGAGAGCTGACACAGCAAGATGACCCAACAAAAAGAGACAGATTCCCGTGCCGCTGACAATAACAAAAGCGGACAAAGAAGATGCAGCAAATAGACACAGAGAACAGACAACTGGGGTGGGGGCGGAGGGAAGGGGAGAGAAATAAATAAATAAATCTTTTTTAAAATATCAGTTATAGAGGAGCAGATGTGGCTCAAGCGTTGAGCACCCACTTCCTACATAGGAGAATATGCATTCAATCCCCAACCCTAATACTTCAAAAAAAGAAATCAGTTACAGATGTTTTCTGGCCTGAAGCAAAATTCCCGTGTAGACCTGTGAAACCTAGAGGACAAGTTTACTGTCTCCAATATACAATGAGGGGACAGGCATGGGATAAACATTTTCTTGCCCATAGGGAGAAATTGGAAAGAATATTATGGTCACAATTACTAAACAATTAGTAGTCATATTCGGAGCAATGTTTTGTCTTCTGGGCCTGAGAAAACAGCAGCCCCACACATTCAAGTCCTTGTGCAGCTATCATGTTCTCCTCAAATCCTAGGGTGAAGACTTCACCTTTTCCAAGCATTTGGGGTCATGGCCAGGCTCTTTTCAAATGTTGGGGCACAGCACTGAGTGGCAGCCAGACTCTTTTTGAACATTGAGGCAGAAGACCCATCATTTCCAAGTGCCAGGGCAGATTCATCCTTTCCACACACATGGGTGGGGTTGCTCTCTTGGTCCAAAAATATGTTTTCGGTCCAGACCTCAGCATCCACGGTTCTTCCCTTAAGTGATTTCTCCTTCAATCTGTCCCTTCTCGCTTCCTTTTAGTCCAGATCGGCAGTGGTTCTGTTTACATAAATTATACACAAAAGCTTGTTGGCCTTGCATGTAGTACACAAGGGTCCATACCATCAGACAAAAGAACTTTCCACCAAGCCTTCCTGGATCCCTCCATCTCCAAGCCTGGCTTGCACTGATGGCTGATCGGTTCCATGTTCAGTGAAACCCTCACACTGAGTATTCTTCTCTGGGCACTCACTCTCTACAAGCTCAGAATTTTCCAAACCATCAATTTCTGTTTTCTTTGTGCCAAGGAGTACAGTTTTCAGCTTATCCCTTTCCTCCCCCACTTTATTAGGAGCTGCAAGGAGAAACCAGACTACATTTTCCACACTTAGCTTGGAAATCTCCTCAGTCAAATATCCAAGCTCAGCATTCTCAAGTTCTACCTTCCATTCCACATCAGAAGTCAATTCTGCCAAGTTCTCTCCATTTTAAAACAAGTATCGTCTTTCCTTCAGTTTACAATAACAAATTCATCTTTCCTCGTTTGAGGACTCAGGGGAAGTACTTTTAGCATCCATGTTTCCACCAAAATCACTGCAGGTTTTTTAAAATCAGGCCCCTCACAATTTTTCCAGCCTCTACTCACTACCCAATTCCAAAGTTGTTGTTGTTGTTGTTTACATTTTTGGTATTTCCAATAGCAGCACTTCACTTTCTTGGTTCTGAAATCTGGTTTAGTTCCCTAGGATGCTCAAAGACCATGCAATGGGTTGGCTTAAAAATGGGAATTTATTTGCTCATGATTTTGAGGCTAGGGACTTGTCCAAACCAAGGTAGCATCAAGGCAATGCTTTCTCCCTCAATATTTTGGTATTCTGGGGCTGGTTGCTTGTGATCCTTGTTTTCTCTGTCACATGGCAAGGCACATGGTGACATCTCCCTTTCTCTTCCTTCTTTTCTGGGTTCCATTTCAGCTTCTTGTTCCTGGGCCTTTTTCCATCTCAAGTCTGAATTCATTCCAACAAAAAAGGATTCCTGTAAAAGGATTTAGACCAATCCTGATTGGGATGGGCCACACACACCTCATAACTGAAGAAAACTCATCAAGAGTCCTATTTACAATAAATTGAAATAAAGAAAACAAAATAAAAATTAGAAAAAAAAGAAGTCCTACTTACAATGAATTCAGGAATGGGTTAAATATAAGAATTTTTTTTTTTTCTGGAGTAGGTACAGCTTCAAAACACCACACTTCCCTATGATTTTAAGGTTCTATGTTCTTTGAGTTGTTCTGTTGTCTTTGTGGTTTTACAGTTTTGACCAAGTTGTTTATGACTTCTATTCCTCTTTTTAAGGGAGGATATCCAGCATCTTGACATCTTGATGAAGTCATGCTCAAGAGATGTGAAAGTTAGTTTCTTGACTACATAACTCTTCCTCTTGGCAGTGTATATTATACTTTCAGGATCACAGTTTGATATCACTGAACTCCTTTCTACTTAGATACCAGGCTTCCTTGCTATAACAAACCTCCTGGCTGTGATATCTTGGTCTATTATGTACTAGTATATGCATGCCCTTGGCTTTATAAACCAGACCTCTTTTTATCCATATCCATGGATCCCAGCTTCCAGACTGTAACAATCATGGTAAAATTCTTAGTAGGAGCTGAATTTGGCTATCTTCTCTATCAAAACCCACATCCTCTTTCCACGGATATGGATGATCATTTCCTCAACATAACTAATTAATTCTAAAATTAATCTGGAGTTAGTCTCCCAGCTCTATGAACATGGGTCAATTTGCTATAAGGAGATGGATATATATACTGGCTTCTGTAGCTGAAAAGCCATATCCTTTCCTCAATAGGATCAGGATGAGGACCCTGCTCCTTTAAACTCTGACTTCCTCTTTCCTTGGATATAAAAACTGGTTGTCGGTGGACTTGGCCCATTGGTTAGGGCGTTCGTCTACCACATGGGAGGCCTGCAATTCAAACCCCGGGCCTCCTTGACCCGTGTGGAGCTGGCCCACATGCATTGCTGATGCGCGCAAGGAGTGCCCTGCCACGCAGGGCTGTGTAGGGGAGCCCCACGCGCAAGGAGTGCGCCCCATAAGGAGAGCCGCCCAGCATGAAAGAAAGTGCAGCCTGCCCAGGAATGGTGCTGCATACACAGAGAGCTGACACAACAGGATGACACAACAAAAAGAAACAGATTCTCATGCTGCTAACAACAGAAGTGGACAAAGAAGAAGATGCAGCAAATAGACACAGAAAACAGACAATGGCGGGGGGGAGGGCGAAGGGGAGAGAAATAAATAAACAAACAAACAAATAAATAAATAAATCTTTAAAAAAAAAAAAACTGGTTGTCTATAACAAGTATTCCCTATTCTTTACTGGGATGTTAATGTAAGCTCCTGGAATTTTTTTCTGGATATGGATATTGCCTTTCTAGCTTTAACAATCATGGACTAATTCTTCTAGAATCTTGGTTAGGTTCTCATCTTTATGAACACTGACTTCCTCTCTTTGTGTAAATAATCCTATCTAGGACTAAAAACCATGGATTTTCTTAACTAGAATCTCCAATCTACTCATTCCTTGCCTGTGGGTGGTAGCTTCATCATGACCATAAAAACATGGCACATTTCTAACTGGGATATAAATTCAAACATCTGACTTAAATGTCTGGCCTCTTCTCCACCCAATTATCGATCCTAGCTTTTGTGCCATAAGACTAATGGCTTATATCTTACGAGGATATGGTTTCAGGCTCCTGGCTTTATGAATCCTGACATCCTTTATTTTTATAAAGATGTTGGCTCTTTGGATATAGCATTCATGATGAAAGAGTGATGATGAACAGCACCTATCCCTCAAAACAGAAAGAGTCTGCAACTGCAAGCAAGACAGCTCCACCCATCTGCCCCATGGGCTCTTAGTCCCCTGTCAACCAGAAGCAAAGGGGACATCACCATCCCCAAATCCTCAAAACTGAGGAATGAACAAACATAAGGGGGGAATACAACCTATGGAATAAAGTAGACATTACTATTCTAGTAAAGGAAGAACTTGCAACATTGATATAAAGCCAGTGGTCACCAAAGGTTCTGAGGGCAGAGACAGGGAAGAATAGGTGTGACACGGGACATTTTTGGGACATTGAAATTGTTCTGCTTGTCATTGCAATGACAGAAACAGGCCATTATATGTTTTGTCAAAACCTATGAAAATGTGTGGTGCAAAGTGTAAACCATAATGTAAACTATAGACCATAGTTAGTAGCATTGCTTCAATATGCGTTCATCAATGATTACAAATGTACCACACTAACGAAAGAGGGAGGGATGAGGTATATGGGAATCCCCTCTATTTTCAATGTAACATTTATATAATCTAAAGTTTCATTATAAATAATAAAAAAAAATTTTAAAGAAAACAAAAGAAGAAAGAAAAGCAATATAAAGACTCCATTGAATATAGCAACTCCATCAGGCATAGGAAAGGGCCATTTTGTAGTTTAGCAATAATCCGATACCTCAGTCTGAGCATTTCCCACCAAGTGGTGATGCCTCTCGTCAAGACCCAAATGTGACTTTCTTTTTTTTTTTTTACTTTATTTTTTTTTGACTTTGTAATAATATTACATTAAAAATATATATGTGAGGTCCCATTCAACCCCACCCCCCCACCTCACCTCTCCCCCCCCCCCCAGCAACACTCGTTCCCATCATCATGACACATCCATTGGATTTGGTAAGTACATCTTTGGGCACCTCTGCACCTCATAGTCAATGGTCCACATCATGGCCCATACTCTCCTCCATTCCATCCAGTGGGCCCTGTGAGGATTTACAATGTCCGGTGATTGCCTCTGAAGCACCATCCAGGGCAGCTCCATGTCCCAAAGACGCCTCCACCTCTCATCTCTTCCTGCCTTTCCCCATACCCATCAGCCACCATGTCCACTTTTCCCAATCCAATGCCACCTCTTCTATGTGGATATTGGATTGGTTGTGTCCATTGCACCTCTATGTCAAGAGGAGGCTCAGATTCCACATGGATGCTGGATGCAATCCTCCCATTTTCAGTTGTAATCACTCTAGGCTCCATGGTGTGGTGGTTGTCCTTCTTCAACTCCATCTTAGCTGAGTGTGGTGAGTCCAATAAATCAAATTGTAGGTGCTGGAGTCTGTTGAGGCTCAGGACCTGGCTATCACATTGTCAGTTCAGAGATTCAAATCCCCTAAATATATCTTAAACCCCAACATTAACTGCACCTCCAGCACATTAGCATGAAAGTCTTATGAAGGAAGATCCCATCTGAGTCCAGATTCATCACACATAAACACCATTTCCAAAGAGGGGCCATCTGACCTGGTACAAATGTGACTTTCATTTAACAGTTTTGATGAAATCCTCCCTGGCCTTAAAAGGACAACTTACATTTCCATTGGAGTTTAATATTTTATGTTGTGATATTTTTAGAAGTAATTTAAGATCTTATGTCAACTTGAGGGTTTGTCCCCTTCCTAGAAAAGCCACAGCTATCCAGAAATATTCCTGCAGGAAATTCATGGGGGCACCTGAGTAATTGGAATGGGAACTGAGAGTTTGCCTAGAGTAGAGGATTGGGTTCCTCTGAGGAACAAAGGCTTTGTGAAAATATCCTGCTTCCCATCCCTAGGAGAGGATCAGGGTGGGTGGAAGGGTCAGAAGAGAGAAAGATCATCAAAGGAGTAAGTCAACTGAAAATTGGAAAAGGAATGGACCTATCCCATTGTTTCCACTGAGCCCATGTCATGAGAACAGACCCCTGGGGTCCCATTTCCTGTCTCTCCAAAACTTTTTCTCATGAGAATCCAGTCTGGAGCTGTGGGCCTGTAGGTTTCAGGCAGGGTTAAGAGTGCCAGGCTATCAGTGGAGAATAAAGTGAAGAGAAGACAGAGTCCCTAGCCATCAAAACAACGAAATATCAGCCTTTAATTAAATTCTCAGGCAACTAAGTATTCATTTCCTAAAACATCTGACCTAGACCAGATGAAGAGTGCAAATGTGAATGCCAGTCTGGTTTGCTAGCATTACATTAGAAGATATTAATTATACCTAATCCCAGATTATCACCATAAAAAGCAAGCAAACAAAAATATGCTAAATATATGAACCTCAGAAAACAGAAAGCCAGAGCACCACTGAGGAAACCACCTTTTCTAGGAATTTTTGAGGAGAAAATAATAGATTCTCATCCATCAAGGTTGGTCTGGTCTCATTTCATTCAGAGAAGCTGCAGTTGAATGAATGACCTAACGTGACCTATCATTCTTTCTCCCTTTTTAGCATCCACCTCCTTTTTCCATGAGGAATATAGAAAATAGGACTCAAGTGAGTCCCTTGTCTCAGGCTCAAAGACCTGCTAAAAGGTCAGTGGAGTTATGTTTCACAGCTAACAAGAGAAAAGACTAGGGGGAAAAAGAGAAAACTAACCAAGTAGCCATTAAGTAGTCGACTCTTTTTGTTGGAGATTTTGTTTGTTTTATTTTGTTTTTAAAATGGCGTATAAAGATAGTGAAGGCTGTGAGTGAACTCCTTGTCACGCAGCCCTAAATTATTTTTCTAGCTTGGTTGTTGTAAGATTTCTTATCAAGACCCAAAAAGGCAACTTGAAAAGTCACTTCCCCTTTTGATCATGTTTTCCAAGTGGACTTCAGCTCATTCTTCTCCTTAGAGGGCCCGAAGGACTATGGGACCTCCATGGAAGAATCACAGGCCACAGTGGAAAGCTGTCTGCAGATCCCAGGATGGCCAAGCTCTACACTCACACCCACATACTCATCAACCTTCTAAAAATAACAACAGCCATCCTTCCTTCCAGCTGCAGGCCCAGGACAAGGATTTTCCTAAAACACAACAAAAACACTTCTTCTTCCTGTTTCACGTACTAGACACAGATGGCCAAGGACCCCCCACTCAGATGCTCTCAGTTTCACATCCAGTGTGACCAGGATGACCTAAAGAGGGAAAACAAGCTGCTCTTCACTGTGATGAGGTAATTAGGAAGTTGGGCAGCCTTCAATGGGCTCACACCAGGCTCCTGGGCCTTTAGGGCTGGCAAAAAGCAGGTCACTAATTGTGTCTATTTTCCTGCCCTCTCTGCAGTGTAGGGACAGATTTTTCAGGAACAGCTTTGTTATGGAGTTGGATGTTTCATCCTCACTCTGAGGGACCTCACCATGCATACAAGCTCATTCTTGGGTCTTGAGTTCCGCCATTTTGTATGGCTAGATGGTAGGGCACTGGTGTTCTGTAAGGGAGAACAGCTCTCCATATCAAAGCCTGGGTCTGAGGCTGAGCCTTTCGCTAACCCTAAAAACTAAGGACAGATAAAGCTTCTTCCACAAACGTAAGTTCAACCAAAGAGATTCACCCTTGCACTATAACAACAGCACCTGCACAAACCGCCAGCCAGACCATCAGCCCCCTGGTGAGCTCTGGTGAAAAGACACAGTTTCCCAGGCACCTGGCTTCAGGTGACTTTCCCTTACCCCAATAGCCTCTCTCTCTCAGGGGTCACTTCAGCTTGCAACCTTGGGCAAAACCTCTGGGAATCACAAAACAGCCACCTGTTTCCACAAATGCTCCAGTCCTCCATCCCCTTCTGCACAGGACCCTCTTGGGTATTCTATTAAAAATGAAATTAAATTTTATTAGAGTGGGTCTTATATTGCCTATTTCACAGACTTTTACACACCTTATACTGTATAGGTGCATAATTGAGGCTTGATTGAATATGGTGCTTTTTGATCTTTATATAATGATTTGGGAATCAAGCCACTGGTTTATACTATAACCTTCATTATATATTTTCTTATTAATAAATTAGATTAGCTTACATCATTTCAATTTAATGTGCCTTTCCCAGAAACAGAACCAGTAGTAAGTTCCAGGAATGCAGTTTTGACTTGAGGGAAAAGGTGATTCAAGGTCAAAGACCTAGATTCAAGTCCTTTTTCTGCTATTTACTGGTTGGGATTTCTTAGGGAAGTTGTTTAGGTTCCTCCTTTGTAAATTCTAGCTAATAATAATGACCACATCACTTGCTTATTTTAATGATCGGCTGTGAAGATAAAAATAAAAAGCACTTTATAAATGCTTTACAAATGTCAGCTAGGAAGATAAATAGCTGTTTGATGCAACCAGTCACTATTGAACCCAAAATACTGACCAAAATTCCCCTTATTGTTACATGTTCCCCATTTTTTCTAAAGAAAAGTATTCTTTCACTGAAGTAGGTAAAAATAAAAGAGTAGGACAGACCTTCATGTATGAACTTGAACTTGTGTGTTGACTTTCTTTCACTCTTCAACTTTAGTAGCAAAGTCCATTCCAAGAACGGTCTCTCATACTCATGGATACAGAAATCCCATGGCTAGTCCAATTGGCCCTGCAGCTTGCTTATGGCCACACTTACCAAACCTCTTGCCCTCTGATTTGCAGAAGGAGGAAATAATCTACAGCAGCCAGAGACTTCCCAGTGCATCTGGGCTCCCTGCTCCATCCCTGGACCTTCTGCCGCTCTGCCAGGAGGGATTCTTGGTAGTCCAGAACTGAACATTCATTCATGGTTTACTTTCCCTCCAAAGTTTGCTTTACCTTACAACACTGATCATTTCAGAAAAGGAAAGATGACTTGCTGGTGCACCTCACAGAACACCCAAGAAAGCTTCCCTCACTCGTCGAAGAACCCTGACTCTGTTTTCAATAGGTCTGCTTGGCTGGAATCAGACACAAAATTAAATTAACCCAGAGAATATATACTTTTACCCAAGAATGTACACCAAAGCCACTATTTTCCTGCATGATAATTTGACAGAAATACTACACATACATGTTTATATATAGCCACCAAGGATTGTATAAAAGATACCCTCAAGGAAGGTGAGTCTAATATATAATAGAATGAGTGCTATCATTTTATGTCCCTAATGCAAGACACATTCTGTTTTTGAATATCTGTAACCTCTTACCCCTAAGGTGAAACCTTAAAAGGTACTTTCATTTGTAATATCACATTTAAAAAATTTTACTACTATCTATTAAGAGGTAGCTAGTGTTCAAAATCATTTATTTATTTATGATCAAGAAGCAGTGTCCTGGAACAAAAGAAAAAAAATAGATAAATTGGATCTCACAAAAAATTTCAATACTTTTGCACAAAAAAGGATACCAACAAGAAAGTGAAAAGACAACCCACAGAGTGGGAGAAAATAGTTGTAAATTATATATCTAGATTGACTTGTATCTAGAATACATAAAGAACAACTCAATCACAAAAAGAAAAATAATCCAATTAAAATGAGCAAAGAATCTGAACAGATATTTCTCCAAAAAAACATATAAATGACCAATAAGCTCATGAACAGATGCTCTGATAACATCATTAGTCATTAGGGAATTGCAAATTAAATTACAGTGAGATATCACTTAACAGCCATGAAGATGGCTATAAACAAAAAGACAATAACAAGCTTTGGAGCAGACAGCAGAAATAGGAACCCTCAAATATTGCTGGTGGGAATGTAAAATAATGCATGTGCTTTGGAAAACAGTCTTTCAGTTCTTCAAAAGTTTAAACATAGAGTTATGATATGACCAAGCAATTCAACTCCTAGACATAAACCCAAGAGAAATGAGAACATATGTACAAACACTTGTGCATGAATGTTCATAGCATTATTTCATGATAGCCCCAAAGTAGAAACAGCCCAAATGTCATCAACTGAAGAATACATAAGCAAAATTCCATACAGTGGAGTATTAGTCAGCTATTAGGAAAATGAAGTACTGATGCATTCTAGAACATGGATGAATATTGAAAACTCTATGCTAAGTGAAAGAAGCCAGACACGATTGTAGATTCTGTATGATTCCATTTACATGAAATGTCCAGAATAGGGAAGCCTATAGAGGCAGAAAGTAGATTAGTGTAAGCCTAGGGCTAGGAGTGGCTGGGGGAAAGGTAAGTGATTGTTACTGAGCATGGGTTTTTTGGGGGAGGTGATGAAAATATTCTAAAATTGATTGCAGTGATGGCTACACAACTTTGTGAATATACAAAAAAAACACTTTGAATTATACATTTTAAATAGCTGAATTGTATGGTACATGAATTATATCTCAATAAAGCTGTTATTAAAAAATGAAGACAGTATCTCTACCATACCTAACATAAAGTTGATTCTTCATTCAATGTGTCACCTGACCAATTCCCACAAGTCTTTAAAAAAAGTGATATTCTCTCTAAATATATATTAGTCTTGCCCATAAGAACAAATCATTATTGCTGATTTTGTAAATTCAACTGGAAGTACAGCACGACTTTAGGAAATCTATGTCATGAACCTTACACAGAAAGCATTTAGGATATCAGGTATAAGTCAGAATCTACCCATTCCTTGTAGTGGTGGAAGTAGATCCCTCCCAAGGAGAAATTCAGTGGTAAATACAGAGGGAAATTAAGAACTGTGCTCTTCATCATCTCTTGGACATAGAATGGATTCTCCTGCTGAGGTAGGGTTATAAATTGAAAAGGTGAATTTTGATGCAGGTATTGGTGAGCAACCTTGTCTATTAACTTAGACTTGTATTTCCTCACATAGCAGATGCTCAGTAAATGTGTGTTTGGTAAATGAATTAAAGGCTTTTTTCCCTCTCTACCACTTACATAACTTTAACATTTATCCTGAAATATGTGACCTATCAATTTGGAAAATGGGCTCAGTGTGTGTTCCAAGAGGAGCCTTATTTAGTCACATGGTGGTATTTTCTATCTTGTTGCTACTGGCAATAGATGTAACTCATAGCAAGACATGAGTTTGTCACTAAAAGCATAGTGTTAATCTCACTTCACAAACTCAAGTGTGTAAGAAAGATCACTTGATTTCTCTGTGAATGAGCTGATATGAATTAGAAGGAGCCATTCTAGAGTGGTGGGGATAATGTCCACCATAATCCCACAGGAGGAGTTATAGATAACCCAGGGTTGGGGGTGGGGGAATTATCATCAGATGCCTGAAGTCACTGTCCATCCAAGTCGGACGTGCCAGGACCCTCTCCTTACCTGTCCTGGCAGGTCACTGCTGCCTCCTTCCCGGGTCCTGATTGTATACCTCTTTACGTCTGCCATCTCTGGGCCTCATCCATGCTGCTCTCAGTGGCCCAGGACAGGCATATCTCCAGGCCCTTTCTTTGTCAACCCCTCCCTCCCAACCTCCAACCGGGGAGTGAGAGGCATAAGATTATGTCCCAGAGAAGAAACCACCAGCATCTGAGTCGACGTCCCCTCTGAGTAGCCATCTCACCAAACTCCAGGAATCAAGTCTGGTACCCATCCAAGGTCTTATGCCAGACTCTAGGATTACAGATTCAAAAGCTTAGCATTCTACTTCTTTGTTATCTGTGTTTTAGTATTTCTTCCTTTCCCCAAGAAAATAAAGCCCAATGGATCAAGAGCCTAACTGGGGACACCCAGGGAAGCACTTCCAAGGCTAGAATCCTGATCTTTCTACCACAGAAGGTCTTCACGAGTGAAGATCGTGGAAGCTTCGGGGTGAGGTTGGTGAGGGCAGAGGAGGAGGAGCTTGTTGCTCTCCTACAAGGTGGATCTTCTGTTAAGAGGCCCCACCCTTGGAGTTCACAGCCTGGGTCATGCTGACACAATAATGAGGATCCCTAGGGAGAGAGGGGAGAGGATACAGGTTTTTTTTCAACGTTGGAAGGTGAAGTTATTTCAAATTTTTGTTTTCATACCTTCTGTCCAGGGCTGTTTTCTATATCGCAAGCATGTGCCCCTTCTGTGGGATACCACAGTAGATGCCCAGACAGTAAAATTCCATGCAAGATGTGAAAAAGAACGTCTTCTCTGCTGGAGCTACACTCAGAGGTCTCCCAGGGGTGGGTCACTGGTGAGGAAGGGCCTGAAAACCACATCATATCATCAACCAAACAAGCCAACCACGGTTCAGCTCTAGAAGACTTGTTGGAAATGAGCAATATTTTCAACTATCCAACCACCGTCGTAAGCCAAGGGATTTGACTAGATGGGAGGAAGGTATCAAGGTATCAGGAGGGAAGTTTTTATTCAAATGAGAAGGATTGCTCTGAAAGTAGTTCTGAAGAGAGTCTGGGCGAAGCCAGATAGCTATCAGGTATATTGTAAAAGGGGCTTCTGAACCAGGTCAAGTTTGGTCCAAATGGCCTCTTGCTCAAAGCCAAGTTATGAGTATGGTGTTCACGTCTAGGTCAAGGCTGGTTGATTTCACTGGCTAGTGAAGCATGCATGGACATGAAGAGCCAAATGATCAATCTTTAGGAATAGATCCACACTATTTAAAATTCTGTTTCTCCTTTTTAAAAATTCATTTTCAGTGGGATTGTGAAGACGGTGGAGTACAGAGCTCCAAGACTCAGTGCTTCTGTTGAAACAACTACTAAACAGATAGGAGCTGCCTGAAACAACTATTTTGAAACTCGAGAGACCAGAAGAACACTGCACAGCATCCAGGGAAGAGCAGGAGGAAGAGGCCAATAAATTACATTTAAGAACCGCAAATTGCTCTCTCTGCATGGCGGCTACTAGTCCCCATCCCTCCCACTTGCCGAAGGCCACTGCAGCGTCCAGCTCCCGGCTAGGTCACTGGTGACAGAAAGAGATGTAAAATCCCTCTTCCCTAAGAACAGGGGCGAGCACGGCTGATCACTGATCACAACTTTGGATCAGTGATTTCGGATCCCTGGGGGCCCGGCTCTTGTTTCAGCCTGCCCCAGACAAGCGCGGTGGCAGCAGGGATACAGGATAATTCCCTTCCTCGGGGTGGGAGGTAAGTTAGTTGAAGGACTGGTTTGCTGGGCAGGACAGGAAAGTTCGACTTCAGGGAGCTGCTGAAGCTCTCGGTGCTCAGTGCCCATCCTGGCCTCCTCCACAGGGCACTTTGGAGCCAGCCTGCACCCCCTTCATGGTCCCTGGCTCTGTTTTGGCTAGGAAAGACTGACCTGGAAAAGTCCAATGCAGTGTGCCCTCCACCCCCCCCTCCCCCCAGAGTCTTCCTTCCAGGCAAAAGGAGCTTGAGATACATACACACACAAAAGGAGTGTGAAAGACTGTAGAGGCAGACAGTCTGGGGCAAAATCCTGCTGGCATCGAACATCTGTGGGAAGGAGGTCATTCTCCTGGGAAACAGGACAAATTCCTGTAAACGGGAATTCCAAAACAGCTAACAAGCAAAAGTCCAGTACAGGAAAGAGGCCCAGAAAGACACAGAAAACCCTGCCCACGGCATTCACTTTGGGCAGACCATAGTGGTTGGAAGGCTGAAGCACAGGAAAATCTCTGTATCAACAGCTGGTTACAAAACCAGTAAACAGACATCTCAGGCAATAAATCCCAGAGTTAACAATTTAAAATATTACAGTGTACCATGTGCAACAAAAGAATATAAGACAAATGAAGAAACAGGAAATGATGGTCCAATCCGAAGGAAGAGGATAAAAATCCATAAAACACCAATGAAGAAGATGAGAATCTGGGCATATAAGACAAAACCTTGAGAAAAAAAAGGATCTTAAAAATGCTCAAGGAGATGAAGGAACCAACAGAGAAAGAACTAAAGGATATGAGGAAAACAATGAATGAGCAATTTGAAAGCCTTATTAAAGAGAGACAGATTTTAAAAAGCAACCAATGGTTTCAATGTATCATTGATGTGGAGACAGTGGCCACCGGAGTTGCTGAGGGCAGGGAGAGGGAAGAAGAGCTGTGATATGGGGGAATTTTCAGGACTTGGAGTTGTCCTAAATGATATTGCAGGGAGAGACGCAGGACATTATATATCCTTCCATAACTCACTGATTGGACTGGGGGAGAGTTGTAATAGTTTACAACGTAAACTATTATCCATGTGGTGCAGCAGTGCTCCAAAATGTATTCACCAAATGCAATGAATGCACCACAATGATGAAAGAGGTTGTTGATGTGGGAGGACTGGGGGGCGGAGTGGGGAGTGGGGGTATATGGGAACCTCTTCTATTTTTTAATGTAACATTTTTTGTGCTCTATGTATCTTTTAAAAAAAGACAATACAAATAATAAAGTGTATAAAAAATAAGAATTAAAAAAAATTTTTTTTTAAAGATGCACAATATTGTGATTATACTAAAAGACATTGATTATACACTTTGGATAGATCATATGGTATATGAATATATCTCACTAAAACTGCTTAATAAATAAGTAATTGTGCAAAAATAGCCAGAATAGCAGCTATGGACAGCAGGGGAAACAGAGATTGAAGAGTAAAGAATTTTCTTGTTTGTTTATATGTTGTTTGTTATTATTATTCAAATAATGAAAGGTGGCAGAGTTGGCCCAGTGGTTAGGGCGTCCATCTACCACATGGGTGATCCGTGGTTCAAACCCCGGGCCTCCTTGACCCATGTGGAGCTGGCCCACGTGCAGTGCTGATGTGCGCAAGGAGTGCCCTGCCACGCAGGGGTGTCCCCCGCGTAGGGGAGCCCCACGTGCAAGGAGTGCGCCCATAAGGAGAAGCCGCCCAGTGCAAAAGAAAGTGCAGCCTGCCCAGGAATGGTGCTGCACACACGGAGAGCTGACACAACAAGATGATGCAACAAAAAGAAACACAGATTCCCGTGCTGCTGACAACAGAAGCGGACAAAGAAGACGCAGCAAATAGACACAGAGAACAGACAACTGGGGTGGGGGGGGGGGAAGGGAGAGAAATAAATAAATCTTTAAAAAAAAAAGAAAATGCTTTAATGATTGAGGTGATGAATACACAGCTGTGTGAGTAGATAAGATAACATTGTACACTTTGAATGAGTTGTATGCTTTATTAATATTTATCAATAAAATTGATTTGTTAAAAAAAACCGTTGGACAAGGAAAAATAAAAATGGGGGAAAAAAAAAAAGCAAATACAGCCCAAGACATCTAGGGGACATCATAAAGAGTGAGCCAGTATACACATATGGGAGGCCCAGAAGGGGAAGAAAGAGAAGACAGAAGGACTACTCAAAGGAATAATGACAGAACTTAAGAAAAAGATGTGACTATGCACATCCAAGAAGCCCAGGGAAGAGCAAACAGGGTAAACAGGAAGAAAAATGTGCACCGTCAAATACTGATCACACTGTTAAAATACAAAGGACAAGCAGAGAGTTCTGAAAGCTGCAAGAGAAAAACAACAAGCTATGTACAAGGGAATCCCAATTACACCGAGTACCAATTTTTCACCAGAAATCACGGAAGCAAGAAGGCAGTGGATTAAAGTACTTAGTGCTGAAAGAAAACAACTGCCAACCAAGAATTTTTAATCCAGTGAGACTTTCTTTCAAAAATAAAGGAAATAACATAGTGATTTTGGTGATAGATGAGGATTGTGGTTAATAATACAAATACAAGAACGTTCCTCTATTACAAGGGGCTAAGAATTTGGTGATACATGGGAAAAATACAACTGATGTCATGTCTAGACTATAGTTAATGGTAATAAAGTAATACTTTTGTAGCAAAGGCAAAGAAGGTCCTATAACAAGGCTAAAGGTAAAAAAAATGAACATGGGGTTTAGTTTTATGAAATGTGAATATGATTATAATTTTTTTCATTCTCCTCATTAACAAGGTGACCTTGGTTATGTCATTTAACCAATCTGCTCATTTATTTCTTTCTGAACACTGGAAAACAATTGAGTGGGTGTTTTTTTTAGGATTAAATAAGATAAATGTGCTACAGCAGGATTTAAAAAAAAAATAATGCTTCCATAATTTGTAATTTTACTTGTGATATTTTTTCAAATTAAATAAAATATAATAAAATAAAATAAATGGATAAATAAATAAGGGAGAGATTAAGACATTCTTAGGTAAATAAGACCCGAGAGAGTTTATCACCACTAGACCTGCCCCACAAGCAAGGCTAAAAAGAGTTCTTTCAGACTGAAAGGAAAGGACTCTAGACAGTGATTCAAAGTGTCATAAAGCAATAAAGACCTGTGGTAAAGGTAACTATTTGGGTAATTATAAAGGCCAATATTATTGTAATATATTGTTTGGTATGTAACTCCACCTCTTAATTCCAATAGGTGCTAAAGTTCAAGTGCATAAAAGGTAATGATAAATCTATGTTTCTGGATGTAAATGTTTGAAGATATAAGCAGTAATAAGTACAAAAAATTGTGGGGACACAAATGGATATAGGAAGAGTAGATGTGCATGCTATTGAAATTAACTTGGTATCAAAGTAAATATGATTGTTTTAGTATGTTAAATATGAACCCCATGGTAACCACAAAAATACAAATAAAAATATATTCAGATAGAAATAAGAAGGCTCTCAATATATTAAACACACACACTCACAAACAAATAAATATAAAAGTAGGCATTAACAGAAGTGAGGGATAAAAAAAGGGATAAGACTTACAAAGTCTAGATAGCAAAATGGTAGAAGAAAGTCCTGTATTATCAGTAGTGACTTTAAATGTAAATGGCTTAAAATCTCCAGTCAAATGGCACAGACTGGCAAAATGGATAAAAAAAGATCACTCGACTATATGCTATCTGCAAGATATTCACCTTAAATTCCAAGAGACAAGTAGCTAGACAGTGAAAGAATGGAAAAATATGAACCATGCAAGCAGAAACCAAAAGAGACCTGGAGCAGCTATACTAATATCAAATAAAATATAGTTTTATTTAAAAGAGTTACAAGAGACAAAGATTGTCATTATATACTGAAAAAGGGGACAATTCAATAGATTATGTAACAATTATAAATATATATGCACCTAATATCAGAGCCCCAAAATATATGAAGCAAATAATGACAGATTTGAAGGGAGAAATTGATGGTTCCAGTAGGAGACTTTAATACACCAGTCTCAGTAAAGGAGAGAACATCTGATCATCAGAAGCTTAATAAGGAAGTACAAGACTTGAATGATACTCTAAATAAGCCAACTAGACCTAACAGACATAGATAGAATACTTCACCCAACAGAAACAATTTTGTTTTTCTCAAGTACATATAGATCATTTTCCAGATTAAACCATATGTTAGTTTAAAAAAAGTTTCAGTAAATTCAAATATATTCAAATTATATAATGTATATTCTTACAACCACAAAGGATTGAAGCTAGAAAAAAATAATAGAGACAGAAACAGAAAATCCACAAATAAGTGGAAATTGAACAATATACACCTAAACAATCAATGGGTTAAAGAGGAAACCAAAAGCAAAATTAAGAATTAACTTGAGGCAAATGAAAATGAAAATGCAACATACCAAAACTTATGGGATGCAACAAAGGCAGTGCTGGGAGGAAAATTAACAATGTCAAAGGCTTACATTAGAAAGAAAAAGACTTCAAATCAGAGACCTAATTTAAAACAAGAAGAAATAAAAAAGGAAGATCAAAATAAGCCCAAAGTGTGCCGAAGGAAGGAAATAACAAAACTTAGAGTGGTGATAAGTGAAACAGAAAACAAAAAAAGCAAAAACAAAAAACCCAGAGAATCAATAAAGCCAAATTTGGTTCTTTAAAAAGATCAATAAATTGACAAATCTTTAGCTAGATGACAAGATAAAAAGAAAGAGGATACAAACAATGAAAATCAGAAATGGAAAAGGGGACATTACTACCTACCTTGCCAAAATTAAAAAGGACTATAAGTAGATACTATGAACAACTATATGCCAATAAATTAAATAACTGAGATGAAATGGACAAATTCTTAGAAACGCACAAACTGCCTAAATTGACTCAAGAAGAAATAAAGTCTCAAACCAACTACTAGTAAAAAAATTGAATCAGTAATCAAAAACCTCCCAGCACAGAGGTGGATGTGGCGCCATCCTACCACATGGGAGGTCCGTGGTTTTGTTCCCGGTGCCTCCTAAAGAAGATAATGAGCTGGTGCAATGGGCAGGCATGGCAAGCTGACACAACAAGGTGATGCAACAAGAGATACAAGAAAAAGCATAATGAAAGACACAATAAAATAGGGAATGCAAATGGCTTAAATGATTAGGCACTTTCCTCTTACATCAGAGGTCCTGGATTCAGTTCCCAGTACCTCCTAAAAGAAACAAAAAGAGGATGAACAGACAAGTGTAAACAACAAGGAGGTGGCGAGAAATGAATTAAATTAATCTTAAAAACATGGAAAAGGAGGGAGCACTCCCTAACTCATTCCATGAGGCCAGTATCACATTCATACAAAGCCAGATAAAGATACCACAAGAAAAGGAAACTATAGATCAATATTTCTTATGAATATAAATGTAAAAATCCTTAACAACATACTGGCAAATAGAATCTCATAGACTTTTAAAATAATTTTACACTATGATCAAGGGGAATTTATCCCTGATACACATGGGTGGTGTAACATAAAAAAATCAATTAATGTAATACACCATATTAACAGAATGAAGGAAAAAATAAGCACATGATCATCTCAATTGACTCAAGAAAGGCATTGGACAAAATTCACCACACCTTAATGATAAAAACACTTAAAATATTAGGAATAAAAGAAAACTTCCTCAACATGATAAAGGGTATATATTAAAACCCCACAGCTAGTATCCTACTTAATGGTGAAAGACTGAAAGTTTTACCCATAAGACAAGCATGCCCGCTGTCTCCACTGTTATCCAAAATTGTACTGGAAGTTCTTGCCTGACTGATTAGGCAAGAAAAAGAAATAAAAGCCATTCATTTTGGAAAGGAAGAAGTAAAGCTTTCCCTATTTGCAAATGATGTGATCCTATATATAGAAAATCCTGAAAAATCCACAACAAAGCTTCTAAAGCTAATAATTGAATTCAGCCAAATGACAGGGTACACTATCAACACCTAAAATCAGCAGTGTCGCTCATCAAAATTAAAAACTTTTGAGTTTCAAAGGACTTAATCATGAAAGTAAAATAACAACCTACACAATAGGAGAAAACATTTTGAGATCACATAGCTGATAAAGGTTTAATATCCAGAATATATAAAGAAACCCTTCAAATAAAAAAAAAGTTAAATAAAGCAATTTAAAAATGGATAAAAGACTTGAATAGACATCTCTCCAAAGAAGATGTACAAATGGACAGAGAGCACATAAAAAGATGTTCAACAGCATCAGCCATTAAGGAAATGCAAATCAAAACCACAGTGAGGTATACTTTCATATTCATTAGAATGGCTGCTATTTTTTAAATGGAGATAAACAAGCGATGGAGAGGATGTGGAGAATTAGGAACACTTATTCATTGCTGGTAGCAATGTGAAATGGTGAAGCCACTGTAGAAAACATTTGACAGTTCCTCAGGCAGCTAAATATAGAATTGCCACATGATCTGGCAATCACACTACAGGGTATATACCCAGAAGAACTAAAAGTAGGAAGCTGAAAAAATATTTGCACACAAATGTTCATAGCAGCATTACTCACAATTGCCAAAAGATGGAACCAACCCAAGTGTTCATCAAGTGATGAGTGTATAAATAAAATGTGGTATATACATACAGTGGAATATTACTTAGTCATAAAAAGGTATGAAGTCCTGATGCATGAGACAATAAGAATGAACCTTGAAGATATGATGTTGAGTGAAATAACCCAGACACAAAAGGACAACTATTATACCATCTTAGTTATGTGAAATATTTATAATATGCTGATTTATGGAGTCAGAAATGAGAATAAAGTGACTACAGGGGAGTGGTGGTTGTAGGGAATGGGGAGTTAATGCTTAACTCATACAGAGTTTCTATTTGGAGATGTGAAAAAGTTTTGGTAATGGATGATGGTAATGGTAGCACAACCTTGTGAAAGTAATTAACTCCCCTGGATTATATATTATATTAGAAAATGGTTAAAAGGGAAAATTTTACATTGTATATATGTTACCAGAATATTTTTTAAAAATAAATATAGGACTGTACAAACAGTGAATCCTAATAAACTATGGACTATCATTAATGGTACAATTATAGTAACTCTTTTCACTCATTGTAACAAATGTACCACAGTAATGCAGTGTTAATAATAAGGAAAACTGGAGGCGGACTTGGCCCAGTGGTTAGGGCATTCATCTGCCACATGGGAGGTCCTGGGTTCAAACCCCGGGCCTCCTTGACCCGTGTGGAGCTGGCCCATGCGCAGTGCTGATGCGGGCAAGGAGTGCCCTGCCACGCAGGGGTGTCCCCCGCGTAGGGGAGCCCCACGCGCAAGGAGTGCGCCCTGTAAGGAGAGCCGCCCAGCGTGAAAGAAAGTGCAGCCTGCCCAGGAATGGCGCTGCACACACGGAGAGCTGACACAACAAGATGACGCAACAAAAAGAGACACAGATTCCCGTGCTGCTGACAACAGAAGCGGACAAAGAAGACGCAGCAAACAGACACAGAGAACAGGCAACCGGGGTGGGAGGGGAAGGGGAGAGAAATAAATAAATAAATAAATCTTTAATAATAATAATAAGGAAAACTGTGTTGGATGGGGTGTATGAGAACTCTACTTTCTGTATGATTTATCAGTAAACTTTCTCAAAAAAAAAATGTTATTTGGACTTCTAAAAAAATCTATATGCCAGATGAAGTTCATAAAATATACAATATCTACATCATACATCATTTCAATCCCCTAAATTTATTTATTCTTTTCTAGTTGCAACAACCATACAGATTGTTAATAAATTCTGGTCTGTCCATCAAAGGCAAAAATCAAGAAATCTGTTTTTTAAAATAAGATGGTCTTAGCATGAGTCAGTCATATTTAATATCAATAAATATTTACTATTAATAATAGTTGGTATGATTTTTTACCAAATAACTGTGCTTCAGCATAATATGAATTTGTATAGTGAAAGTGTATAATTAAATTTTCCAAAAGTTAATCATATACTTTTTTATTATAACTAATCGCAAAAAAAAAAAAAAAACTTGTTTGAAGAATATTATGGGCACTGGAAGACATCAGTTTCAAATCTATAAAATGGGAGTGAAAAGAGAACATAGATAATCTCTAAGGAAGCATTCTATTTTAAAGATCTGTGATGTGTAATTGTCATTGGCATTTCAACCTAGTTTTCTTGTTGAAAATATAGTCTCTTGGCTAATTTGGTATTACTAATTGGTCTACTTGCCTATATTGAGATAAATAATCCCAAAAGAATTTAAAATCTGCCTCCTTTCATAACACACTTCTTTCACACAACTTACTTTTATTTCAGGCACCAAAGGAAAAAACACACCCACACACAACACACACACCTGTCCTTTATTTCTATTCGTGGGTAGAAATCTGCCATAATCATTATCTTCAATAGCAATGATTCTTTGGAAAAAATACAATCATAGTTTCCGGAATTAACCAGCCAGGTACTCGAATGTAATGGAAAGACCCTCAGACTGACCCACAGGATTGGTGTGTGTTCAGAGGACTGGACAGGTAAACTGAGATTAGTTTGGGCTTGCATTGTCAAGGTCTACTTTTTCCTACAAAAAGAATACAAAATGGAAGACGGTTTTTAAAAAATAACCCACACCTGTCTTTACTTTTTCGTTTGGCTGTTGTTTACATTCTCAGGGCTTTGGGTTTTGGTTTCGTGTGTGTGTGTGTGTGTGTGTGTGTGTGTGGTAAATTATGTAAAGGTGGATTTGTTCTGCCTTGTTTTGTCCCTCAGAGTTTATTCTGACCAGCTTTAACCCTTATCTTAAATAGTTTTCTATATCACTGTTTATCATTCCCAATGCCAGTATTGAAACTGGAGCTGATAGCATGGTCCATTCAAAATTATCTCCACTTTTTTTTCAGTAGTGATGTGAATTTGTGAAAGAGCTGCTATCTATGGTCCTTATTTAAGTAAGATAAGCAAATTATAAAATGAGGTGTTTTGTTCTTAGAGTCAACAGGAGAAATCCCACTGGAGATAAGCCCTTGGAAACTGTCAATGAAATATAACAACACTGTCTCAAAACATTAGGTTCCATCTTTCAAGAGCCTGGCTACCACCCGGAGAGGAGGGCAGGCGGGGGAGGAAGGGGTTCTGAATAAGTCAAGGCTCCTGTTCTGACACACTGAAGGGTTACTGGGCGGAAAGGGCTTGCAAAGCCTTGAGAAGCATTTCCTGCACCCTGGGGCATGAGCAGCAATCCTGGCTTAACCCCCACAGAAGTTTCCTTATCTCTGTTCAAGGTGTCCCTTGCCTGCAATCCCATCCATCCACGTTCTCCTAAGAGCTCCTTGCACCCTTCAGTCCTCCGCTTGAGCATCCCACCTCCGCTGGGGAGCCCCTCTCGATTTGAAGGCTTTCTTGAGGTCAGACAACACCTTGGACTTGTGTTTTTACTATACTGATTGTATTCAATGGCCCCTGGCTCCACTTAGGAACTAGCTGGACCTTTCATGGCAATGTCTCCACCTTCAGCACCTAGTACGGGGCCAGATATACAGAAAAGGATCAACAAATGTTGACTGAACAAACGCACACCTTTCTGTTCATTTCCCTGTCTGTGATATGATCTTCAGAACCCACTGAGTTAGAACCAAAACACTCAAGTACCCCGGCAAGGAGCTAACATGCCTTTCTATTGTTGTTGTTGTCATTGTTGTTTATTTTTATTTCTCTTCCCCCACCCCCACATGGCTCCCTCATCTTTCTGCTGGTTGTCTGCTCATCTTCTTTAGGGGGCACCAGGACCTGAACCCTGGCTCTCCCATGGGGGAGACAGGCATCCAGTTGCTTGAGCCACATCCGCTCCCCTAACGTGTCTTTCTTTATCTTGTGGTTTTAGGCCAGGGCCACTTTGCAAAGGTGGAAGTGCCTAAAGAGAATCCTAAAGAGAAAATCCTAAAGAGAAAATATAGGACCACTGGCCCAGACATGCTCTATTGACATTTGGCTTCTACACACTTTCCCCAAAACAGCAAAAAATTAGAGAATACATATTAGAGTTCACTGATTTCATTCCCCCACCAAGAAATTCTGTAAATACACATGTTATTTCCCTGCTCTTTTCCCATTAGATGTGTTTTCCTTTAGAGTGCAATAAATAAATATTTTTAGGCTCTAGAATGGCTTTGAAAATAAGAGTTAAGTTGTGCTATCCAGGATGTAAACTGTTACTGAAGGTGCAGACAGCCCTCTTATGTTCTTGACTGGAACTTGTCTTAAGGATTTTTATTTAGAAACTAAAAAAAAAAAAAAAGTTAAGGAAAATATAAGTAGCTAAATAAACAATATTGTAGATACCAATGTGTCCAGGTTCCTTCTAATATTTTGAAAGATTCTTAACCTCATTGCCATGTTCCCCTCATTAACACATCGAACTTGTGTGCAGTGGATGCTTTTACTGACATTGTTTCAATTTCAAAAATTAAACAAGTTGACCCTTAAGTCTCAGAAAGGAGGGTGGGAAAAGGAAAGATGAGGCTGGAGAGGATATCCAATTCTGTTTATAAAGGTTCTCAAGATTTGACCTTAGAATAATGCTCTACCAAAAACAGCTGGCATTTTGGGCTTTTATTTTGAAAATAATCCCTCAAGTTAATTTACTCTTGCTGCCTTACTAAACTTTGCCCCAATAGATAGACATATTTTTTTAAATATTTATTTATTTATTTCTCTCCCCTTTCCCCCCACCCCAGTTGTCTGTTCTGTGTGTCTATTTGCTGCGTGTTCTTCTTTGTCCACTTCTGTTGTTGTCACCGGCACAGGAATCTGTGTTTCTTTTTGTTGCGTCATCTTGTTGTGTCAGCTCTCCGTGTGTGCAGCACCATTCCTGGACAGGCTGAACTTTCTTTCATGCTGGGTGGCTCTCCTTACGGGGTGCACTCCTTGCGCGTGGGGCTCCCCCGTGCGGGGACACCCCTGCGTGGCAGGGCACTCCTTGCACGCATCAGCACTGCACATGGGCCAGCTCCACACGGGTTAAGGAGGTCCAGGGTTTGAACCGTGGACCTCCCATGTGGTAGACGGACGCCCTAACCACTGGGCCAAGTCCGCTTCCCGAGATAGACATTTATGTGCGCCCAAAATTTGCAGACAGGATCTTTTAAAATTGGTAAGATGAAGTGTCAATTTTATATTATTTAAATAAAGATAATTCTTGTTTAATATTTAAATTTTCAAATGAGACTTACTTCCCAAACAAATAACACAAATCAATTACCACTGAGTATGAAAATTATGTCAGGGAACTACATTAAAGATTTTAAAAAGGGTAGGTATAGACAATTATTTTTCTTCTCCTCAGACATGACTGCCTGAACTGTCCAAGGTGAAAAGAGATGAAGAGTTACCCTACCTTCCTCTGTGTGCTCTCATTTAAACAAACTACCAAAAAAGGCACTTTTGTAGAACACTTTGAGGTCTTTAATATGACTTCACAACCATTGTGCTCATGATCCCACTGACAAAATGCCATTTCAGCGTGTCTCAAGAAACTGTCTAAATTAATTTGGGGAACTGGAACATCCCAATCAATTTCAATACTACTTTGAATAAGTAGACAATTGCCTAAAGCAAAGACTTAGTAGAAGAGTTTAATACCGAATTGATCATTGTAATGAGAATTTATCTGTAACCAGACTTCCTTCAATGGGTGCTACGGCCACTGCCTCCTACATAAGGAGAACGTCGTGTTAGTCTCACTACCCTACCATTTTCAGTGAAGTTACCACTCTCCACTTTGTTGTCAGAAGTTCTGCTTTCAGGTGCAGGAAGCACTGTGTCCTGGGGTGATTCTCCATCTGACATGCTCAGACACTGTCTCTTCTCTCGTCTGTGGTCTCAGGGTGCCCAGAACTCTTGGGGCCTCAGCACCTCTCCGCTCTGCAGAATGGGGGCCACGTGGTGCTGCCCTCCCCTGGGACCCCAGGGCACGCAGTTTGCCCCAACCTGTCTGCAAGGGGCAGTGACCGGAGCCCATCCTTGCATTGTCAGTAGGGAAGCCTTCAGATACCGGGACAGTCCTGGGGCGTGGGAGGGGGGCAAGAGGAATGGAAGAACACTGGGGATGTGGAGAGAGTCTACGTGGGCAGGAGGTCAATACCGGCCTCAGCATCCAGGAAGGCAGCTACATTCATGCTGGAGCAACAGAAGAAACACAGCGCCAGCTCTGGCTAAGAGGGGGCAGAACAGAGGTGCCCCCGGGGGCTGTGGAAGCGGCAGGAGGAAAGTGCGCAGGTCCCAGGGGCCTTCCAGGAGAAGAAGCATATCAGGGTTCTACTGGTGGGGCTCAGAGACACTTCTGCTGTGTCTCCCACGGTCAGGGGAGTCCTTCGCAAGTCCTTCAGGAGATGCTGGAATGTGCTTGGCTACAGGTGACAGAACAGCTTCGTCTTCCCTGGGGGCCTTCCCTGTTGGCCCCCTCCAGTATTCCCAAATTAGGCTCTGTATAACAGCAGCCATAAATGTAAAGATGTGATTCTCCCTCTCCCTCTCCTCCTCCCTCTCCCTCTCCCTCTCCCTCCCTCCCCTTCTCCCTCCCTTTCCCTCTCCCTCTCCCTCTCCCTCTCTCTCTTTTCTCCCCCTCTCTCTACCCCTCTCCCTCCCTCCCCCTCTCCCTCCCTCTCCCTCTCCCTCTCCCTCTCCCTCTCCCTCTCCCTCTCCCTCTCCCTCTCCCTTTCCCTCTTCCTCTCCCTCTTCCTCTCCCTCTTCCTCCCCCTCCTCCTCTCCGTCTCCCTCTCTCTCTCTCTTTCTCTCACACACACACACACAAACAGCCTCTGGTTGAAATATTTGGGCAATGCCACATATCTCTATCCTTCCCTGAAAGTTTCAAGGCACCTTACCACACAATCCTCCTAAAGGCTCCCATGAATCCCACAGGAAAGCACTTGTTCATTTAGTTCAACCCCTTGCTCCCCGATCTATTTCCCAAGGGATCTTTCTTGGTGGAATACCTGCTCTGAGGCCATTCGTGGTGTGTGGCACCCAGTCCATTCCTGCCCTGTTGCCTGAGCCGTAAGATAGTCTTAGGATGTGGGTTTTAAACTAGGTAAAACAGGGGAAGGCAGGCTGGCGAGGAACTCCAGGAGACCAGCCGAGCCTTGAAGCAACCTTTAATCCATGCCGTATCAGAGGCTGAGCATATCTGTGATGCTTCCCCAGAATCATCCTCCAGTTCCTTCATCCCCATGAACAGTTTCTGCTTTCACCCCAAAACATATCTGGACACAGACCCAGGAGCCTCACAGTTTTCCTACAGAACCCCCTTGCCCAAACGTATTGGTGAGTAATGTATAATTTGCTTAAGATTCCCTAAAGAAGCTCAAGATAGAGGGTTTACCCGCCACACAGATCCCCACTACCCTCAAATCCCCAGCCACATGGGAGTGGATCCCCTCTGCCCTCCTCCTCCACCAGAGCTGGCCTCTCTGGCACCTGTTTTTTCATGTTTTGCAGAGCAATTAACATCCACCCCCAGCTCTTGTCCAAAACCTGTCTACTGAAACCTATCTGACAAATCGAGGCCCCTTCTCCTCATCTGCTCTTACTTTTAGTCTATTTATAGACAATTCTTGTACTTGAGCTTGGGATTCTAACCTTAGGGCTCTAACCTACCCCCCAAGAGGCTTGCTGGTTTATTAAGTTTCTTCCACCCACTAGAGTTTAGAAACCACCCTGCACAGCCTCCAAGAAGACCTGTATTCTGTGCCTCATACACAGCAGGGTCTTGGGTTTTACTTAGTAGGAACTTGTTGTCTTCCTGGATCCATTGTCTCTTTTTTACAGAGTAAGGAATCTAAGGCTGGGCACATAGCCTCCTCCCTAAAGGCAAGTATCCAAAGCCTGGATGTTGCTAGACATAGCCACATGAAGGATATCTGACCAATGGGATGGAGGGGAAGTGATGAGTTCCATTTCTAATTGTATCCTTAAAGGAAAGGAAGTACTTTATCTTCCCTTCTCCTTTGCTCTCTTCCCCTGTCTACTGGGAGGTAGATAGACTGGTAGGACTTTGAGACTCATCCTGGATCCTGCAACAGAAGCTGCATGTGGATGATGGCTAAGCCACAAAGTTCAGCCTGGATGTTAATAATTACATCTCTGCCCTGCCAACCCTCTCTAGACATTACCTGAGAAAGAAATTAGCTTCAAGCCTGTTTAATCAACTTTAAATAAATAACTATTATAGTAGCAGCTGACCAGCTGCCTCTCCCTTTTATGAAAAAATTCTCCCAAGTTCCATTCGCCTAACACTCTTGCATCACATATATGTTGGGTACTATGCTGAGTGCTGGGATGCAGTGATGACTATGATATGGTGCCCGTTTGGGCTCATAGTCAGCTCAAGAACACAGAGTTGTTTCTACTGTGATATGGGAAAGGCAATGGCAGGTCTGTGGAGACGGTGTTCTGGGAAGCACAGGGACGGGAACACAGCCGGGCAGGTCTGAGCCTGAGCTGGTTCCACAGGAATAGACAGGAGCCAGTCAGGTGAAGACGTGAGGGATGAGGGATGGCATCAAGGAGTACGGACAAAGGCTCGGAGGAGTGAAAAGGCACAGGAAACACAGAGAGAGGCAAGAAGCTCCATGTTGCCTGTTCTTGGTCCCAATACAGCAGAAAGATGGGGATAGAGACAGCTGAGAAGAGCCTGGGAGAGGGAGACGCAGCCTGGTCATGAGACACCCTACACCCTTCCAGCTGCCTGGCTTTTACCCTGAAGGGTGGGGGATGCACAGAAGGTCCTACCCCCAGTCTCTCCTCTACAAAATAAGCTGTTATCTCCTAATTGTAATTCCATAGAGCTGCAAATGGACACCTAGAAGCCCCAAACCTCTCATTTTTAAAAATTACAAAGCTGTAGCCTCGTGAGGACCATGTTGCCCAAGCCCACAGCTGGGACAGAGCTGTACTAGGGTGCAGCCCCTGCCCTCCAGTGCGATGCTCCTCCACCGCTCCACTGCCTTTTCTACCGACAGCACTTCTCCAGCGGTGACTGCCTGGAAACTGCCTGCCAAGAATGCGCACTGAGCCCAAAGGGGTTTTCAACACGTTTCAGGCTTCCATGGGAGCCACACAAAGAATGTTTTTCCTTCATTCTTGATATCCCAATTGGCCAAAGTGTTCTGACAGTTGATCCAGAGCGAAACTCTGCTCTAGACCAATGACTATTTTTATTGCAATTAACTGGAAACGCAATGTAATTGCAACATAATGCAAATGAGCTAAGGAAACCTAAAGACATCCACATAGGGAAAAAGGTGGGCAAGTCCGCATTAAAAATCCCTTTGTGATGGGATCTCTCTTCATAAGACTTTCATGCTAATGTGCTGGAGGTGCAGTTAGTGTTGGAGTTTAAGATATATTTAGGGGATTTGAATCTCTGGACTGACAATGTGATAGCCAGGTCCTGAGCCTCAACAGACTCTAGCACCTACAATCTGATTTATTGGACTTACCACACTCAGCTAAGATGGAGTTGAAGAAGGACAACCACCACACCATGGAACCTAGAGTGATTACAACTGAAAGTGGGAGGATTGCATCCAGCATCCATGTGGAATCTGAGCCTCCTCTTGACATAGAGGTGCAATGGACACAACCAATCCAATGTCCACATAGAAGAGGTGGCATTGGATTGGGAAAAGTGGACATGGTGGCTGATGGGTATGGGGAAATACAGGAAGAGATGAGAGGTGGAGGCGTCTTTGGGACATGGAGCTGCCCTGGATGGTGCTTCAGGGGCAATCACCGGACATTGTAAATCCTCACAGTGCCCACTGGATGGAATGGGGGATAGTATGGGCCATGATGTGGACCACTGACCATGAGGTGCAGAGGTGCCCAAAGATGTACTTACCAAATGCAATGGATGTGTCATGATGATGGGAACGAGTGTTGCTGGGGGGGGGGGGGGGGAGAGATAGGGTGGGGGGGTGGGATTGAATGGGACTTCATATATATATTTTTTATGTAATATTATTACAAAGTCAATAAAATAAAAAATAAAAATAAAAATAAAAATAAATCCCTTTGTGTGCAGCGTGAAGCAGAGGAACATCTGGGGGAAAAAGGGGGGGAAATCTGCAAATATTCTAAATATAAAGGAACTATCACTATGCATTTGTTCACTCACTCATTCAAAAATAATTAATTGATCATTTGTTATGTACCAGGCAGAGTGCCATGTACTTCCAAAAGGTGGGGTGGAGGGAAAACAAAGATAAATCAGACTCAGTCATAGATTTGAGAAGCAATTAGTAGAGATAAAACCCATGTAAGAAAGGGGTAGAACAGACCATGAGACTAGTCTTCACATGGGCACAGATGACCTCACCCCTAATAGAAGTCAGAGATGCCAACAACTGCTGTCAGACAAAGAGAAGACGAGTCAATGTCCACAGGAGGCCACGGGATATAAACTGCCCACTCTCTAACCTGGTGGAGCTGAAATTCAGGACCTCCAGAAAGGGGTGCTACAAAAGAAGAGTTCCTGGAAACTGAATCGTGTCCTCCTGGAGCTGTGGTTTCCTCACCAAGAAAATGAGCACTGAGTGAGAACACAGTAGTTTTCAAAGCACCATGCAAATGTCACTTCTTTTTGCGATTTTTAGAATGGCATTAATTTGTTGTTGAATCCCCTTTGTATTCATGCGTCCAATAAAAAAAATGCAAAAGGCCAGTTGGGGCTGTGGTGAAAATTGTGTTCCCCTGATAGATGCCAGTGATGCAGGATTCCCCCTAAAGCCGGTTGAACCCAGGAGCCTGTCAGACACCAGCCTCCTGAGGAAAAACGGAGACTGGGCAGAAACCTCTCCAAAGAGAGAATGTTCCTGCTTTGCACCAGCCTCATCCCAGCAGAGAAGTCTGCCGGGAAGGTGAGCTGCATGGAGGCACGGGATTTTATCTATTTAATTCAGTTCCATGAGGTCAGCAGCTGAAACAGTGCAAGGCACAGAGGTGGTGTTTAGTAACTACTTGTTGAATGACTGAAGGAGTGAAGGAGTGAAGGAACGAATGGATGCCGTGGTGCAGGGCTTCCCATTGAGCTGACCTCCCATCATATTGAGATTTCTGCTCCACTAGCTCTTATAGACCTGATCACACTTAGTGTCACAGCTTACCAGGGCTCTTATAACAAATATCAGAGTCTAGCGGGCTTGAACAACAGGAACTGACCATCTCATGGTTCTGGTGTCAGAGGCAAGGTCCTTTCCATGCCTCTACCCTAGCTGCTAGGAGGTGACTCTTGGCAGCATAACTCATTGTCTGCCTCTGTCACATGGCAGGCTGTCTCCCTGTTTCTCTGTTTACAAATTTCCTCTGCTTATAAGGAACCCAATCATATTGGATTACAGCCCGCCCTAGCCCAGTTTGGCCATATTTTAACAAGTGACATCTTCAAAGACTCTATTTTCAAATAAAGTCCCATTTATAGGACTAGGGATTATAACTTGAACATGTCTTTGGGGGGAGGGGGCGGGCGTGGAGATTTTCTTTTAGTATATTTTATTTTGATATTCTCTCATCTGGGAAGACCAACCTCAGAAGAAAAACACAGCAATCAGCCTGACTTTCTGGGCACATTTTTAAGGTGATCAGACTTAGAAGGCTAGCGCCCTCTAAGCATAATTGACGTATTTTGTACAATATTATCATCTTTCTCGTAAGTCTCGCAGCAGCATTTTTACTTGTGGAAATATGCCATCTTTTTTTCAACGTGAAAGGAAAAAAGCTACAGCTAACTTTCTCTTTCCAGACAACTAGTCATCTTCCTGCTTTAAACCTCATGCTCTTGGGTAGCTCAAAGAGATTTGGAGCCCATGACTCAATGGCAGTCCAAACCTTTTGTTTTCTACATTTGAGTGTTAATGTGTATTACAGCACTTTCTGTTTTCCAAAAACATTGGAAAAATTGGCATCAGGCCCTTAAGAAGAGAGGCCATGATTGAAACCCATCAGTTCATTATGGGCGGACAACCAGTGACACCTGGGGAGGTGGCGTTCTCTGTGATTGGTGGTGAGAACTGAGAAAGGCAGTTACCGCCCCCTCATTCCTGAAATTGGGAATCAGACCCCTGTCGCCATGTGACCAGATGATGACAGGGCTCAAATGATAAACTACCCTTCGAAAGAAAACAGTTCCTATTTATGTTCCATACAGGAGATTTTAATTGGAAATCCATTCTTCAAAATCACTTGGATTCAAAATACAAAAGGATCCTGGCTCAATTTCCCTCTTTGGAGAGAGCATGTGATTTGGGTTCAGAAAGCTTGTGCTCATATCCGAATCTGCATGCTACCAGCTGTGTGGTTCTCCTCAAGTCACCCAGCTTCTCTGAACCTTGGTTTCCTGGTCCAGAATCAGAAGGTCAATTTACTTGGCCATGAGATAATGCGTGTTTTGTTTGTATGCCACGTGTAAACTCTTTCCTTCCTGCCTCTTCTGCTCCCAAAGTTCTGCTCTCCTTGAAGAGGTCATATCAGGGAGTGGGAAAGGGAGAAACAGGAAATTGGGCCCACGTCCCAGGAGTGGCGAGCCATTCACAGCGGGAGCATTGCAAGATGGCGCACTTGGCGGGCTCAGGCCCAGGCACTGCTGAGGGACGGCTGAGGCTGCGTGGCTCGGAAGCTACGGGACCACCAGCCCTCTTGGTTCCAGGAGGGTGGGGGCAGTGAGCATGTCCGCAGCCGAGATTGAGGACAACAGCTGGAAAAGATACTCCGAAGGTTTGGTCCACGCAAGACCCCTGGAAATCTAGGGTATTCCATGGCGTTTGGAGGGACACCCCACTAACAATCCCCGGTCAATACTGAAGAACAGAAAGCAGTGGAAGCAAATGCTGCAGAAGAGGGAGTAATGGAGAGAAAGCAAGGGAGTGGGGCATTCTTTGCATGCTTGTAGAGTAACTTCTTTTTCTTCTTTCTCCCCCCTCCCCCTCTCCACTGTCTGCTCTCTGTGTCCATTCTCTGTGTGTTCTTCTGTGTCTGTTTTGTTCTCATTAGGTGGTTCCGGGAACCCATCCTGGGGCCTCCTGGAGTGGGAAAAAGGTGATCATTCTCTTGCTCCACCGCAGCTTCCTAGTTCTCCATGTCTCCTATTGACTCTTCTCTGTGTCTTTTGTTGTTGTTGCATCATCTTGCTGCATCAGCTCTCCATGTGGGCGCCACCACTCCTGGGCAGGCTGCTTTTCCTGCGCGGGGCTGCACTCCATTGCGTGGGGGCCACTCTTTGCGCAGGGGGGCACGCCTGTGTGGGGCAACACTCCTTGTGCGCAGCAGCACTCCTCGTGGGCCAGCTCGCCACGCGGGCCAGGATGCCCTGGGTATCGAACCCTGGACCTCCTATATGGTAGGTGAAAGCTCTATCATTTGAGCCACATCCGCTTCCCACCATAGAGTAACGTTTGTAGCAATGCCTTGTACAGGGTCCTGCACCCCTGTCCCTCGGGCTGAATGGGAACTCACTTCTGTGGAGGTGACCCACAAAATGTAAAACACCATGCAAATGCCCTCGCTATGTGATGCGAACACAGCCTGGCAGATGCTCCTCTTTAGTCTTCTCTGCTCAGCAGCCTCTGTCGTGGTGAGAATGCTTGCAAAGAACGTTAACCTACCCCAAGACTTCCACATTTCCATTTTTCTCCTGCATGGTTTTAGGATTAAACGCACTTTAAAAAACATAGACATGTTTGTAGTTATTTAGCATTTTGAGATTAAATTGTCTCTACTCAAGAAAAAGAAAACCTCCAACATAAATCAAGCAAAGTACTGAGGCTCTAATTCAAAGGAGCAAAAAAAATTCTGTTCTGCATTATGGGATTAGGCTCTTCGAAAGAAAATTGGCATCAGCCTGATGAGTATCACTGCTTGCTTGGCCCCATTTAGGACAACAGAGAGGGCTGATGGGCATTTGCTCATCTTACAGCCAAACCTTTCCATGTAAAATGATGCCAATGGCTGCTCACAAGAAACAAGAAATATGATCCAAGACGTTTGAAATGCTTTATTGGGGGAAAGAGGGTGGTAGGTTGTGTGTGTGAACGTATGTGTGTGCACGTGTGTGAATGTGTGGGTGTGAGAGTGTAGGCATGTGCGGAGGTGCTTGCCTGTGAGAGCGGGTGCATGTGTGAGTATGTGCATGTGTGTGTGCGCAAAGATGTGTGTGAATGTGTGCGGACATGCTCGTGTGTTTTTTTCCAAGACGCTGTTTAGTTGTCGTTTAAGAAAGATATGTCATCAGGAACTGTTTAGATTTTTAAAAAACAAACAAACAAAAACACAAATCCCTGCAATCCAGTGACCCGACCCGGCTTTCTCCAAGAGGGCCTGCACTTGGAACAGTCCTGTCAAAGGTGTCTCCAGCGGCAGCGCCCCCACCCCACCCCACCCGCAGACCTCCCACACGCAGAACTTTAACGACCTGGGGTGGATTCCTTTACTGCTCTGTCTCAAAAAAAAAAAAAAAAAATGCTCAAGATGCCGTACAGATGATAGATCTACAGCACTTAAAACCAGTGACTCTGCCTGGCAGTGAGCCCAGAAGCCACATTTGCCGCAAATCGTCTGACCATGGTTCACCTTTCTTCCTCTCCAAAGATCACACACTTTAAAAGGCCTCCCCGAGTGCTGGCGAAGAGCACGGCAGTGCGGCTCCTGACATCCCAGGAAGGGGGTGGACCGACGGAGGCAGAACTGAAGCTGACCTTGCATTCAGATTTCCTCTACCAGACACAGTCTCCTATTATACAGGTTTGTATTATATAGATTTATAGATATAGGTTATACAGGTTTATATAGGTTATAAAGGCTTATATATATTATATAGGTTTATATAGGTTTCCTTCACCACCCTGGTTTATGATTTTCCTTCTGAGATGGGGATATAATTTGGCCCCAAAGTCAGGAAGCAGGAGCTCTAAAGGAGAAGGAAAAGGTGAGAGCCAAGAGATGTTAACCAAACAATCCATTTTCTACTTGAAATGGCTCTCTCTCTCTCTGGGTAGTAGCAAGTGATAGCATTCTGAAAGTGGGAAGGCCACAGGGCAGACTATGGAATTAACTTAAAAAAAGAAGAATCCCAAGTATTCTCCTGTAGGACCCTCAATGCTGCCCCCCAAAAGGAGGGAAAGTCTCCCAACTGGCAATCATAGGAGATATGCTCTTATGCCTGTTGGTGGCATTATGAGTCAAAGAACTCAAAACTAAATAGACAGAACTTAATGCATTCACTTTTCAACTTCTATGCCTTCCTGATTTGAGGTGGAGAGCTGGGGGAAGAAAAAGGATGGGCAATGCCACTCTTGATGGAAACAAATAAATTGTGTAAACCAAGCCAAGTTTTTTTCTGCCTGCTTCTCTGAGTGAAGTCAGGCTCAGAGCGTATCAGTTAGTTTTGCTGTGTAACAAGCTACCAAAATTTAGTCGCTTATGACCATTCATTAGCAATGTGGCCTGGATGAAGTTGGGCGGTTCTGCTGCTCTGAGTTGGGCTCACTGTGCATGGGTGAGGTAGCCTGGACCTGTTCCTGTGGGGTTCTATGGAAGCCAAACCTCTTCAAGGCCAGGCTGGGAACTGGCATAAAGTCATTTCCAGCCCATTTTGGCTAAAGCAAGTGACCCAAAACCAAACCATATTCAATTATCTTTACCCTTTGATGGGAGGCGCTGCAAAGTCACAACGCACGGGGAAGAGCTATAGGAAAGGGAATAATTTATGAACATTTTTGCAATTACTGCAAGAATGGAAAAACCCACCTAAATCCAAAGCAATAAAAACTACGGAGAGGGGGCAGATGTTGCTCGAGCAGTTGATCTCGCTCTTCCTACCTGGGAGGTCCCAGGTCGAGTTTCCAGTGCCTCCTTCAAAAACAAAAACAAAACAAGCAAAACAAATGGTAAAACTAACTCCGGGAAGCTGAAGTGGCTCAGGGGTTGAGCGCCAGCTTCCCACATACTAGATCCTGGGTTCAGTCCCTGGCCCCAGTACCTCAAAATAAAAGCTATGGAGATGTCATCTTTATGGGACACGGACAATGAGAGCACATCAGCTATGGGAGATCAAAGTGAGATTTTAAATACAACGAACAGAAGCCGGGACAGCCCAGCTTTTATCACCTGCAGCTTAGATACACTGCTTGCCAGTTTCTCTCATCCATAATCCCAGTCTCCATGGAAATGCCTTTCCACTGTACATTTTAGTCTCTCTGCTATTGCCATGTCCATCCCTTTCAATTCAGCCTTTTAATCCTAATAGGGCCTACCTATCCTGCCAAATCCCACTCACCAAAGCAGACTTTAAGTAAGAACACAATGGAGATCTCAGAACACTTAAATCTGTCACAGCTCCAGGTATGAGCCACATATCCACTATGCACAAAGCAAAGTCCAGGATGATGTGGGCATCAAGGCAACAAGGAGATCTTCCCCACTTCAAAGTGCACAGTGTATAGATGGGGAGTCGTGGGGATCCCAATTCAACAGGAGTTGCTAGGTAGAGAAGCACAGGCTAATTGATCATCAAAGATCTTTTCAGCTCTAAAATCCTACTGCTGAGGCTAAAGATCAAAATGAAACTGGAAGGGAGGGGGCTTTGACTAGCCCTGCGAATAAATCTATTCTTTATTCCAAAGATATTCCCTGAGTGCCTTTTAGAGGCTTTGAGGGATTCTGTGCGATCTGGGGGTTCATCAGAGCACCCCTTCTTGGCAAGCACACTCATGACAGGCACTGGTGTGGAATCTGATACTTTTTCCCCTTTAAGTCTTAAACAAAACATCTGCTGCTCTAAACTAAGTCTACAACTTGCCAAAGCAAAATACAAGAAGAGAAAAAAAGGAGCCCGGTGTTTGTCCAAACTCTGCTTTCCCGTTCTTTATAGAAATGCCCGGCTCGTTTGATCAGTGGTGGGGGGCTGTTGGCTGACCGGTATACCTGGGGGTACAGAGCTTGGACACAGTTGGCCTGATGACTTCGAGTCCAGCACCTCGCCATCACCAGCACGAGTGCCAACGATAGGGAAAATAACAGTCTTTATGTTATAGAACAATAAATTTTGGAATAAAATTAATGCTCTTTTCTCTCAGCAGAATTAGGTTTACATTTCAGCCTATCATTCAACTAAATATATGTTCAGAGATGTGAAAATGCGTAGTTTTTTTCCCTTTTTTTCTCCCAGGGAAACATTATCAGTAAAACCGATGACAAGGGAGGGAATCTGTTTATAATCAGTAAAGCTCAGGAACCAGGAATATAACCCAGATCTGTTGTGAACCTGAGTATAGAGAAAATTCAGAAATACACAGAGCAGACTTCTAATGGCTGGAATTCATCCATGCTTAACTTTTTAAAGATGTTTCCTTATTTATAAATTTAACATGAGAGGTCCATTTAAACTATGAAAAACGCATGTACATCTAAAAGGCTTTTTAATCGTCACTCACTTTGTATTTATTATTGGAGAACGAGGGGTTAGGTTTGCCACTTGTTAAAAATATGAGGCAGAATCTTCCACTTTCAGCAAGATCCCTATATTTGTGTGGATTTGGATTTCCAAATATTCAAAGCTGATGTGACCTGGAAATGAATGGTTTTCACATCATGCATTTTGATAAGCTTACAACCACATAATGGATGCATGTAAGTATTTTGCCAGCATGCAAACATAGCCATAAGTTGTCTATTATGGCTCATTGGCTCGTTATGACATCGATTTCCTTTCAAGTATGGTTTTTCTGGCCACTACCTGAAACATGCTGAAATGGGGCAGGGTCTCACTGGCTTCATGATGTGGACTCTGAGACGTGCTGAAGCTGCTGCTGGTCTTTGGAGGACACAGCATTTCTGGCATCAGCCTATTGGTGGCACAAACTCCTGGAGTAGGTCTCCTTAAGCAAAGAGATATTTTAAGAAGCCAAGGCATTGTGTGTTCTGGGAAAAACAGTTACACACGGGAGCTTCACTCCCTAAGATTATATGGCCAAGGACATGCACTCGAGACAATGAATCACATCCTTATAGTCCCTGTGACTTCTCAAAAACCATACTAAGATGGTAATGAGGGTCAAGGAAAAAGAAACCCAAGTTAACCACTCACACATCGTTTTGTTGGAAACAAGGTTGGAAAGCGGCCTGCATTTATTCATCCTCCTGACCTTATGCAATGGATCTTCATCGTGACTAACACTCTTTTAAACCCTTACTATATATTTTTTGAAGATTAAATTACAACTTTATTCTATTTTCCCTCTTTCCCTCTCCCCGCCCCTGCTGTTTTTGATGTCTGTGTCCATTCGCTGTGTGATCTTCTGTATCTGTTTCTCTTTTTGTCTTCTCTTGTCTTTCTCCTCTCGGAACCTCCCTTGTGGGAGGTGGGCACTTAACTGTTTGAGCCGCATTGGTGAATCCGAGAGGATCCTGGGGACCTGTGATGTGGAGAGAGGTTCCCTGCCAATTGCGCCACCCCAGTTCCTGGTCTCTGCTGCCCTTCACCTGGACCCTCCCTTTCGTCTCTCTTTTCTTGCGTCATCATCTTGCCGTGTGACTTTACTTGCACAGGCACTGGCTCGCCACGTGGGCACCCATGCAGGCACTCAGCTGGCCACGTGGGCACTCACGTGGGCACTTGACTCCCATGTGGGTACTCTGCTCACTGTGCTGGCACCCACATGAGCACTCGGCTTGCCGTGCAGGCACCTGCGTGGGCACTCGGCCTGCCACACTTTCCCTTCTTTTTCACCAGGAGGCCCGAGGGATCGAACCCGGGTCCTCCCATATGATAGGCGGAGGCCTTATCACTTGAGCCACATCTGCGTCCCTATTATGATTTCTAAAATTAAGAGTGTGTTGCTTTAGTTGTCTTGTCATGAGAAATGACATCTGGGATGGGCTGCTGAAGATGCATGTCCATATACAAAGAGTAGATCCTTTCTGGAAAATCACTTCTCCTAGAAGACTCTGTCAGCAGAGGTATGACCAGATAGAAGATAGCAGCAGCCACATATACAAAAACAGAAAGCAAGTGATATGTCAGGAGCCGATAGTTAATCTGCCTTATTTAGGAATAGAAGCCTTCGGGTAGAGCTGGACAGAAATCCCACTAGCATTCCCAGGTACAGTGAGACCCCCTTGCACCTGTTACGGGTGTGCTGGGCATGCCTGGCCTCACGGGCTTGCTGCTTAGACCCCAGCCTCGCCGGCCCTGCAGGGCAGCCCTTGACCTTCCCCTCGGCCCCTCGGCTCGACTGCCTGTTGTCTCTGCAGATTTCTGCCTCTGGCTTTGTATTAGTCAGCCAAAGGGCTGCTGATGCAAAATACCAGAAATTGGTTGGTTTTTATAAAGGGTAGTTATTTGATGTAGGAGCTTACAGAGACCAGGCCATAAAGCACAAGTTACTTCGCTCATCAAAGTCTATTTCCACGTGTTGGAGCAAGATGGCTGCCGATGGCTGTGAGGGTTCAGGCTTCCTGGGCTCCTCCCTTCCAGGGTCTTGCTTCTCTCTGGTTTCAGGGTTCCTCTCTTCCCAGGGCTTGCTTCTTCCTGGGCTCAGGGTTCCTCTCTTCCTGGGGCTGGCTTCTCTTTCCTCTGTGAGCTTACTTCCCAGGGCTCCAGCTTAAGGCTTCAGCATCAAACTCCAACATCAGAATCCCTCAACTCTGTCCTTTGCCATGCCTTTTATCTGGGAGCCCCACCCACCAAGGGGTGCAAACTCAACACCCCAATGACGTGGCCCAATTAAAGCCCTAATCATAGCTCAATCAGGCACAGGTGCAGATTAGATTACAAACATAATCCAGTATCTGTTTGTAGAATTTGTAACCATATCCAAGTGCTACAGGCTTCCGTCCAGTCTCTCCACCTCTGACATCAGCTGCCATCCTAGCTTTGCTCTCATCTCTCTGAGTCCTAATAAATGGGAACAGCCCCCAGGATCCAGCTCCCAGACCACTCCTTGCCGTGTAAGGGAAGCCCCAGTGTAACCTCTCCTGGTGCCATTTTGGGACAGGTGCCAAAATACTGTAGAACCTAGTCTTTGCATTGGCCGGACCCAAAGGAACCACCTTGTCCAAATTCCCATGAGTCAAGAGCCATACGGTAGAAAGGCTGGGTTAAGGTGATAGAAACACGAGTTTCCTAAAAGCTTTTGTTTTGTGTTTAAAATCTCAAGCATGGATGTGGTAGCAGCTTCTAGGATGCGTCCCCAAAACCCCTGCGTCTTATACGCAAACCCTTAGGAGGTTACCCCCACATTGTATCAAAGTTGATCGGTATGGCCAAAAACGTAGCAGAAGTGATGGCGTGAAACTTCCAACATTAGGTGATTTTAAAAATGGTGATTTCTATATTAGATTCTCTTTCTCTCATCATTTTCTCAATGGGAAACCAGCTGACGTGCACTGAGGACAGTCATGGGAGTTGGAAAGAGAGGACCACAATGGTGAAGAACTTAAGTCTGTGGCCAAATCCCAGCAAGAAACTGAGGCCAGCTGACAAGGATAGGTGTGTGGCTGCAAGCTCAGCCAAGCCTTCAGAGGAAATGGCTCTGGCTGACAGCTTGATAGCAACTTCAAGAGAACTTGTGGGGAGCAGATGTGGCTCATGCTGTTGAGCACCCACCTCCCACATGAGGGGTCCTGGGTTCGATTTCCAGTGCCTCCTAAAGAATACAAACCAACAGTGAGCAGACAATGAGCAAAAACAATGAGAAGACAACAAACAAAAATAAAATGAGCAGGGAGCCAATGCGGCTCAAACAGTTAAGTGCCCACCTCCCACAAGGGAGGTTCCGGGTTCGGTTCCTGGAGCCTCCTAAAGAAAAAAAAAAGAGACTTGTGCCAGAACCACTGCGCTAAGAAGCTACCAGCTTCCTGGGAGAGAACAAATATTTGTTGTTTTAATCTTTGAATTTTAACACAACAGTAATTTGTTAAGCAGCAGTGATCAATGTGATGAATTAACATCAGACTCCTAATTTATTACAATATCATATCACTTACTGTGATTTTGATAAGGGTTTTCCTTTACTTGTTCTTCCACGTCTTATCTAGCCAACCAGATTATTCTGACCTTCTGAGTTTAGCTAGCGCTTAACCCACAATTAAATGGATACCCCATATGAATGAATGCTGATAAATATTCGTCCATTATTTGATTTGCAAAACCATGTGTAATCTTCAGAGTGCTCAATGAGTCAGCATGATAGAGCCACATATAATGGGTATCTGTAAGTGTTCCCCAGTCCCCCCCCCCCACTTATTTCACCAACAGCCCTCCTTTCCCACTTGGGTCACACGCTACAGGTGGGATTGATCTCCCCTCAGCTACACAGTGGGACTCACTTCACCCAGTCCCTGTCAACAGAGCAACATGCTCTTGTCTCAACTTCAGCCACTGGGAGAAAGAGCTTTAGGGAGTTTCAAGAAAATTTCTCTCCCTACGCCTGGATGCCATAGGGCAATGCTTTGAGGCTGTGGTTTCTGAGCAAACACTGCTGGAAGCTGAGAGTAAAGTCGACTGAGAGTAGCAGAGTGAAGACAGAGTCCAAGATGATATTTTTTGAGGCACTAAATTAAACCTCACTTAAAGTCAGGACTACTTCTGCCCATTTCAGTTCCTTATGCCTAGAAAGTCTTATTTTCAATCTCTCTCTAAATCCACTAAGCTCGTTTTGTCCAGTCTTTCATATAACGTGCTGTAGAAATAAAACATCAGCTAAAATGTTCATGTAGTCAAAAGTTGTATTACATGAAATATGACATTCTAGATCTTTCTAAATGTTTTTAACCTCAAGAAATTTTGTGGACTCAACATGATACTTTTAATCACTGATGATTCATAAAATAATGATAGTATGAAAGTTATTTGTATTTTATTCATCACACTTAACATTTTTACCCAAGTGGAAAATATTAATGCACCAAAAGGTAAGATAATATTTATTCAGTATATAGGCTATTCTTAGGGCTTATGGAATGTTCAGTATTTGAAATTTAAGACTACGCCTGCCCAGAACTATAGAACAAAATGAGTACTTGGGAACCAAGACTAGAATTACAGAGAGTTTGAGAAAGACCTACCTGGAAATATGTTTGAGCAGCTAAAGGATGGCTGCAAGTGCTTTCTCAAAGGAATCCCAGGCCTGAGTCATGTGGAGTGATCAGAAAGGACTTTAAAGTTTTCCATGGAAATCCCCCTCAGGACTGACAAGTGCATGAAAAATCTGAAACCTGAGGGAATGGAGCCTCAGCCTGAAGTTGTGCTCAACCATTAAAACAGCCATGTGATTTTTGCATTCTGTCCCACATAATATTTATATTTGAATATATATTTTGCCAACAGGGAATGCAAAAGTTTTGTGTCTTGTTTATTAATTGTCAAAATGCTATGCCATTAAGTCTCTCTTTTTCAAAGTGAAGAGAGCTAATGTCACATACCAAGTTTTTTGGCACTTTTCTAAAAATAGAAACATTCAAACCACACTGTGTTCTTCAGAAAATTTCCTATCTAGCACTCTACAGAAAACAGTAAAAACAAAGAGGCACACAGTAAAAAAATAAATTTAAAAAAAAGGGGGGAGGGTTCCTCTGTGAAGTGTATAATGCCATTTGAAGAAACTGGAATTCACAAAGGCCTTTTCATGAGCTATGTCATTCACTCTCACCTCCAATATATGCACCGCATTAGGGCTCTTACCTGCCCATGTTTAGACTTGAAATAGTACTCACTCAACCTTCTTGTTGAAATTTCTTTACTAGTTTTTTGAAAGAAAATAGCATAAAGCAATTTGAAAATGTTTATTTCTCACAGATATTATCATAAAATACAGTAAATAATGAAATGACTAAGTCCATGACTTTATCTAACAAGATAAAGTACTCCTAAAAAACATCTTTGTTCTCATTGTTGTCTTTTTCTTTTTCACATTGTATTATAGAATTCAAGCACAAAAAGAAATTGATCCTTATCAACCAATAAAACTGTTGCAACAAATATCAAACTCTACCTTCTTTCTTCAAATTTTTTATTACAGAAAATGTATGTTACAGAAAAATCATGCAGAAAATATGAAGTTCCCATTTATCCCCATTTACATGCACACATGGATTTCCCTATTATTAACATTTTACATTAATATGGTACCTTTGTTACAAGTGATAGAATGATAATATAATAATACTAATACATATACTCCATAGCTTACAACAGGGTTCATTGTTTGTGTGGGTTTTTAAATTTTTTTATTGTAGCAACATATATAGAACTTAAATGTCCCCTTAATTGCCTTCAAATATATAATTCAGTGGTGTTCATTACATTAACAATGTTGGGTTACCATGACCACCATCCATTACCAAAACATTTCCACCACCCCAAATAGAAACTTAATATCAATTAAGCATTAATTCCCCATTCCCTACTCCCAAACCTGCCCTTGGTAACCTATATTCACATCGCTGAGATAATAGAGTATTTGTCCTTTTCTATCTGACTTATTTTACTCAACATGATTTCTTCAAGGTTCATCCAAATTGTGGAATGTATCAGATCTTCATTCCTTTTCATGACTGAATGATATTCCATTGTATGTATATACTACATATTTATGCATTCATAGGATTCTTAAAATTGCTACTGTAAGTGGATTTCTTTCTTAATTTCCTCTTTAGAGTGTTCATTACTAATGCATAGAAACGCAACTGTTTCTTGTGTATTGCTCTTTTTTATTTTTTATTTTTAAAGAAGCTTTAGATTATATGAAAAAATATAAGGGTAGTAGCTATGTTTCAATATTTATACATTATTTGTAACAAACATACCACCCACATGTAAAAAGATCATAATAGGGAGGGGGAAAAGAGGGAAGACATTGGGTATATGGGAGTCCCCTATATTCTGTACATGACTTTACTGTGACCTAAAACTTCTTTGAAGACACAATGAAAAAAAATTAAGACACTGAGGAAGAAATAGAAGAAATTGCCACTGTACATACAGGACAACAGTTGTTACAGCAATGAAAGGCAAAAAAAACTTTCTTTAATATTTTTCATTTTTCAATACTCCAATTTTTTTTAATTTTAGTTCTAGTTTTTCTAAATTATTAAGTATTGTATTCTTTATATTTAAACCTATAATTACTAATTCATTTGCCTATTAATTTATTTGGCAATATAATAGGCTTCATTTTTTAAGAAGTTTTGCATCACCGAAGGGTTCAACTATGGCAAGGGAGGAGCACTGATGTGGGATGTCAGTAATGGGAGATACATGAAAGGAAGTTCACCTGGACATACATATAAAGTATATAAATATGTTCAAATGTGCCATGGGGCATTGACACAGTGTGTAGAGATTCACACAACAACTGAAAGAATACTGAATTCCCATCCTGGGGAAGCTCTACCACATTCTCTAATATAACTGTAATTATCTCCCAAGTACAGGAGCAATGACCAGTGAAGAAGGATGATCCATTGATAGGCCCTTGATATCAACAGCTATGCTTATGATCCTTTTGCTATTGAAATTGCAGCTTAGCCTAGTATTGTAGGGTGCCTAAGAGTTACCTCCTGAGAGCCTCCATGTTGCTAAAATGTGGCCACTCTCTAAGCCAATTTCAGCATATAAATGCATTACCTTCCTCCCAGCATGGGACAAGACTCCTGGGGACAAGCCTCCCTGGCACTGAGAGATTACTACCAAGCACCGGCTGGTGATGCAACTGGAAAAAGATCTTGAATAAAAGGGGGGAATGGTAAAGACAAATGAGTTTACTTGACTAAGAGACTTCAAAATGAGTTGGGAGGTCATCAGAGAGGTAACACATATGCATATCTCAGCAGGATCTCATAGACAGCCAAAGTAGATCTACCCCAAATAGTGGGGCTCCTGAGGGCTATGGAGACACCCATGTCCTACAGTCATAGCAGATAGTTCTCGAGTTTGGTGCCTTGCCAGTGAGCCCAACTTTGGAGTTTGTTCTCCTGAGTGTGACAGAGTTGGACTCAGATGTGACTTCTCTACACATGCCTCTTCTGTCCCTTTTATTGAACCTAGAGTTGGAGTTTGTAGGTATATGTCCAAGAGACTTGAGTCTCTGGGCTGTCCATGTGCCAGCTGGGCCCTGAGCCTCAGTGGAGTTTCAACACCTACTCTCCAGTTCATTGGACTCACCCAGGACAACTAACAAGGAGGTGAGGATGGACAACCACCATACCAAGGAACCAAGAGAGTCTACAACTACAAGTAGTTGCATATGGGATTGAAGCCCCCTCTCAATAAGAGGTGGATTGGGCATCACCATCCCAGAATCCTCAAGATTGGGGAATAAAATACAGACTAGAGTGGGCTTACTGGTATTCTACTATAGACTTATTATGATTTTAGCAATGGAAGAAATTATACCATTGATGTGGAGACAGTGACCACTGGAGATGCTGAAGGTAGGAAGAGAGAAAAAGAGGTGTAATATGGGGGCATTTTCAGGACATGAAATTGTCCTAAATGATATTGCAAAGACAAAAAAAGACATTATATATCCTGCCATAATCTACAGGAGTGGGAAAGAGTGTAAAGTATAATGTAAACTATAATCCATGCTGTGTGGCAATGCTCCAAAATGTGTTTATCAGTTGTAGTGAATGTACCACACTAATGAAACAAGTTGTTAATGTGGTAAAAGTGGGAAGTGTGGGGAGTGGGGTATATGGGAATCCCCTATAGTTTTTAATGTAACATTTCATGTCATCTATACATCTTTTAAAAATAAACAAAAAATATATTTTAAAAATATATACATAGGGAAGTGGATGTGACTCAAGCAATTGGGCTCCCATCTACCATCTAGGAAGTCCAGGGTTCAATACCCAGGGCCTCCTGGTGAAGACAAGGTGGCCTATGCAATGAGCTGGCCCATGTGTGGTGCTGCCCCGTGCAGGAGAGCTGCCCTTAGCAGGAGTGCTGGCCCACGCAGAGAGCTGACATAGCAAGATGATGCAACAAAAAGAGACACTGAGAAGAGACAATAAGAGATGCAGTGGACCAGGAAGCTGAGATGGCACAAGAGAGTAATTGCCTCACTCCCGTTCTGGAAGGTCCCAAGATTGGTTCCTGGAGCTGCCTAATGAGAATACAAGCAGACACAGAAGAACACACAGCAAAGGGACACAGAGAGCAGATAATGGAGGGAGGTGGGAGAAATAAATAAATCTTAAATATATATATATATATATTTATTTAAGGGTTTCCAATATGCCCCACCTCCTCCCCTTCCCACACTCTCCCACACCAACAACATCCTTCATTAGTGTGGTATAGTTGTGACATCTAATGAACACATACCAAAGCACTGCCACCAACCATGGACTATAGTTTACATTATAGTTTATAGTTATGACAAAATATATAATGGCTTGTATCTGTCATTGCAGTATCATGAAGGACAAATCCAATGTCCTGAAACTGCCCCCATTTCACACTTATTCCTCCTTCTCCCTTGATCCAGAATCACTGATATGGCCTCTGCCTCCATATCAATGATAAAAGATCATCCATTGCTAGAATAGTAATACGTCTATAACAGAATCCTTACCACATTGCTAACTATGTTTATTCATTCTAGAAGCACTGCTGTGGATTTTCAGAATTTTCTATATATGGGATCATGTCATTTGAAAACAGGGAAAGATTTGCTTTTCCTTTCCAATTTGTATGCCTTTTATTTCTTTTTCTTCCCTAATTGTTCTGGATAGAGGTCCCAGTACAATGTTGAATAACAGTGGTAATAGTGGGAATCCTTGTCTTGTTTCTGATCTTAGAGGGAAAGCTTTCAGTCTTTCAACATTGAGTATGATATTAACTATGGGTTTTTCATATATGCCTATAATCATTTTGAGGAAGTTTCCTTTTATTCCTAGTTTTCTAAAAGGTTTCATCAAGAAAGGATGCTGGATTTTGTTAAATGCCTTTACTGTATCAAATGAGATGATCAAGTATTTTTCTTCATTCTATCAATGAGATGTATTACATTAAATAATTTTCCTATATTGAAACACACTTGCATACCTGAGGTAAATCTCACTTGATCATGGTGCACAATTCTTTTAATATGCTATTGGGTTTCAGTTAAGTACTATTTTTTTTCAGGATTTTTGACTCAATATTCATAAGGAAAATTGGTCTGTAGTTTTTCTTTACTTGTGGTATCTTTATCTGGTTTTGGTATTAGTGTTATGATGGCCTCTTAGAATGGGTTAGGAAGGGCTCTTCCCTCTTGTATTTTTCGGGAGAGTTTGTACAGAATTGGTATTAATTCTTCTTGCAATGACTGGGAAGTTTCACCTGTGAAGTCATCTGGAACTGGGTTCCTCTTTTGGGAGGAGGTTTTTATTACTGATTCAGTCTCTTTACTAACTCTTGATTTGTTAAGATCTTCTATTTCTTCTTGAGTCAGTGTAGGCAGTTTGTATATTTCTAATTAGTCCCTTTCATCTAAGTTATCTGATTCTTGTTGTACAGTTGTTCATAGTATCCTCTTATAGTACTTTTTATATCTATGGAGTCAATATTAATGTCTCTTTTCATTTCTGATTTTAGTTATATGTGTCCTCTCTCTTTTATCTCTGTCAGTCTAGCTAAAGGTTTGTTGATTTTAATGATATATACAAAGAACCAACTTTTGGTATGTTGATTCTATTGATTTCTCTTCATTTCATTTATCTCATTTCTTTGATATTATATTCCTTCTGCTCATTTGAATTTCGTTTTCTCTTCTGTTTCTAGATAGTCTCTTTGTGAAGTTAGGTCTATGATTTGAGATTGTTCTTCCTTTTTAATGTAAGCATTTACTGCTATAAATTTCCCTCTCGGTTCTGCTTTTGCTGCATCCCATAAGTTTTGGAATGTTGTGTTTTCATTTTCATTCACCTCAAGGTATTTTCTCATTTCCCTTGTGATTTCTTCTCTGAAATCACATTGTATAATTTCCACATATTGCTGAATTTTACATTTCTCATTCTGTTATTAATTTCTAGCTCCATTCCATTGTGGTCAGAGAAGATATTTTCCATGATCTCAATGTTTTTTTTTTTAATTTATTGAAACTTGTTTTGTGACCCAACATGTAACCCATGTGCCCTAAGGAAAAATGCATATGCTGCTGCTTTTGGATCAACTGTTTGTTGAGTCTTTCATTCCTTATTTATCTTTTGTCTAGGTATTCTATCCATTATTAAAAAGTGGTGCATTGAAGTCTTTTAATTTAGAACCATCTGTTTCTCCCTTCATATCTGTCAATATCTGCTTCATATGTTTTGAGACCCTGCTATTAGGTCCATATTTATTTATATTTGTTACGTCTTCTTTTTAAATTGATCACTTTATCAGTATATGACCTTCTTTGTCCCTCAAAACAGTTTTTGACTTAAAGTCCATTTTATCTGGTATTAGTGAAGCTACCCTAACTCTTTTGGTTACAATTTGCATGGTATTTTTTCCATATTTTCACTTTTGACATACTTATATGTTTGAATTTAAGATGAGTCTCCTCTAAACAGCATATAGTTGTGGCATGCAAGGCTTTCTTCTGCCATTCTGCTGTTTGGTCTTTGTAAGTATTATACCCTTTTTTGTCCCCCATTTTTCCTTAAAGTCCACTTTCATCTTTGTTTTTTATAGGGGATGATTTTGAGGCCCTTCTCATTTCCTTCTTAGTGATTACCATGGGGCTGAATTGAGCATTCAAAATCTACAACTTCATGTTTGATTTGATACCACCTTAACTTCAATAGCATACATGTACATTCATCTTAACCCATCCATCCCCAAACCTTTTGTTATACATGTTATGAATTGTATCCTTTTAGATTTTATGTCCAAAACCAAAGATTTATTATTACTTTTTATGTTTTTATATTTCAGAACCTGTGGGAAAAAAAGGGGAAGTTACATACTAAAGTATACAGCACAATAGTACTTTTGAAATTGTAAGAATAAAAAGGGAAGTTACATACCAAAATATGCAGCACAATAATACTGGTATATATAATTACACATACGGTTACCTTTACCAGAGGTCTTTATTTCTTTATGCTGCTTTGATCTACTTTCTAATGTCCTTTCTTTTCAAACTGAAGAACTCTCTTTAGGATTGCTTATAGGGAAGGTCTAACAGTGACAAACTCCTTCAGCTTCCATTTTTGGGAATGTCTTACTTTCTCCCTCATTTTTCAAAAAGACAGTCTCATAGGACATAAAAATCTTGTTTGCCATTGTTTCTTTCAGCACTTTAAATATTACATCCCACTGTCTTTCTTACTTTTCATTGAGAAATTGGCTCTTACTCTTATTGGGGCTTCCATATTCATAAAATGATTCTTTTCTCTTGCAGGTTTCAGAACTCTCACCTTGTCAATGGCATTGATAGTTTGACTACTATATGTCTGGGCATGATTCTCTTCCAGTTTATTCTATTTAGGGTTTGTTGGGATTCTTCAATGTTTATATTCATACCTTTTGTTAAATTTCAGAAGTTTTCTGCCATGGCTTTTTTGAATGTTCCTTCAGTACCTTTCTCTGTTTCTTCTCCTTCTGGGACTCCGTTAACACATACTGAAATGCTTGATGGTGTTCCACAGGTCTGTTAGTCTCTGTTCATTTTTTCTTTCTTTTTTCTTTATGTTCTTCAGCATAAATCCTTTCAAATTGTTTTGATGACATTTATTTTTGTATCTTGATCAACATGCCATCTGTAAACAAACACAATGTTATTTCCTCCCTTTCAATGTGTATGAATTTAAATTCTTTTCTTGCCTTATAACACTGGTTAGGTTTTACCATCCTGTGTCAAATAGAGAAGATGAGAGTGGCCTTTTTCCTCTGTTCCCAATCTTGAAGAAAAGCTTTAGGTCATTCACAGTTAAGTACGGTGTTAGCCAAAGTCTTTTCATAGATGCCCTTTATTAACTTAAAGTTCTCCCCTAATTTTTGCCCCAAACTTTTAAAAACTCACTTATCTCCCACATTAAATTCCCTTTCCCATGTAATACCTAGAAAAGTTTTAATCTTCCTGGCTGAACACTGACTATCATAAACATAACTCAAGTTTTTCTGATACAATTTATGGAATGATTGAAGATCATTTCCTCTACAAGAATAGAAATTATATTTCAAATAACCAGCTAAATAGATATACCCCACCTTTTTTAGAATATATTCTAAATGTTTTATTTCAGAATAGATTTAGATTTAGAGAAAAGTAGTGAATATAGTACAGAGTTCCCATTGACCACACAGCCAGTTTCCTATTATTAATATCTTACATTAATATGGTACATTTGTCAAAATCCATAAACCAATATTGGTACATTATTATTGACTAATGTCCATTCTTTATTCAGATTTCCTCAGTTTTTATCTACTGTCTTATTCTGTTCCAGGATCCCATACAACATTACATTTATTAGTATTGTCTTCTTAGGGTCCTCTTGGCTGTTAGATTATCTGGCACTTTTTACATTATTACTGCATAATATTGATTTGCTAGTTTTGGTTAAGGTAGTGCTACCATACCATTTGTGTTCAAATTCTTTGTAAGTACCTCAGGGACAATACCATGTTAATCACAATTCCAAGTAATTTCAGATAACTTTGAATTTCTACCACTAACATGCACATTTCATGCTTAAATATCAAACTTAATATTTTAAATTACTAACTTGTATATGTTTTTTCATTAAGTTTAACAATATAGATGAAGAATGATATTAAGGTATCACCTGCATAAGCACATGTACATATGCATGTGCACATGCACACACCCACAAATACCAGAAGGAATAGAATTAGCTACAGTCAGTCATTTATAAACAAAATTTTGAACAAGAGTAATTTCAGCAATAACTTATTTTGGCAGTAGGAAAAATATCATTGGTTCATGATATGATCATCTCAGTTTTCAAAAAGTAACTGCAGAGATGGTAGAGTTGGCAGGAGTCTCCCTACAGAAACACTTTTTTAAAAAACAAGCAGAAACTGTCAGAACCAACTTTCTTAGAAATCTGGAAAACAGTCAAAAGAAAAATTTAACTTTAAAAACACTCATGGCACTCAGGGAAATTTCTGTCAAAATACTAGCTAAATACAAGTTAAAGAAACAGAGACTTCAGTGACCACAAATAACAAGGAATATATTCGAAAGAAAGAAAGAAAAGAAAGAGAGAAAGAAAGAGAGAAAGAAAGAGAGAGAAAGAGAGAGAGAAAGAGAGAGAGAGAAAACAAAAAAGAAACAGAAAAAAATCACTGAACAAACTTCAAAAATCAAAAACAAGAAAAAACAACACAAAAACAGAATACTCTGTGGAAGGAGGAGAATCTGACTTCCAGAATTAGCACCTTATAATATTAAAATGACCAAAATTCAACAAAAATCACAAGGCATAAAAAGAAACAGAAAAGGATGAAAGAATGACCCACTCAAAGTCATAAAATAAAGTGAAAGAAATCATCTGAGGTGGACCAAACATTGGAATTTTTGAAAAAAACTTTTAAAGAGCTATCTTTAAAATGCTCAAAAGCTGAAGTGAAACATAGAAAAAGAATAAAAAGGAATCAGGAAAATAGCACATGAACAAAATGAGGATCAATTTTAAAAAATAGAAATTTTTGAAAGTAACCAAACAGAAGTCCTGGACGTGAAAATTTAAAAAAACCAAAATCAAAACTTTGCTAGAGGGGTTCAACGGCAGATGTGAATATACAGAAGAAAGAATCCGCAAACATGAAGATAGGACAATTGAAATTATCCAGGCTGAGGATCAGAAAGTAAAAAATCAAGAAAAATGAGCAGATCAGGAATCTACGGGAGACTATCATGTTGGCCAACAGATGCATCATGGGGGTTCCAGTAGAAGAAGAGAGAGAAGGGGCAGAAAGAATATTTGAAGAAATAATGACCAAAACTTCCCAAATTTGATGAAAACACATGAATCTCACATCTAAAAAAGTCCAAGGAACTTCAAATACAAACTTAAAGAGATCCAAACCTAGAGACATTATAATCAATTGCCCAAAGACAATGATAAAATCCTGAAAGCCACAAGAAAAAAGTGACTTTTCATATATACGGGATCCTTAATAACATAGTAGTTGATTGCTCATCCAGAACCATAGACCACAGAAGACAGTGAAATAACATGTAAATTACTGAAAGAAAAACTGTCAACCAAGAATTCTCTATGTGGCAAAACTGACTATAAATGAGAGATTTTAAGATATTCCCAGACAAACAAAAAACTGGGGGATTTCATTACCATTAAGTTGCCCTACAAGAAAAGCTAAAGGAGTCCTTTCAATTGAAGTGAAAGGACACAAGATAGTAACTTGAAGCCATATGAAGAAATAAAGTCTCTAGTAAAGCTAACTACACAGGTAAATATAAAAGCCAGTATTCTTATATTTTTGGTTTATGACTCCAATTTTTATTTCTTACATGGTTTAAAATATAAATGCACAAAAATAATTATAAATCTATTTATAATGTATATAGGCAGAATTTATGAAAAAGAAACAGGGCAATTGGATAGAAAGAAATCGGAGAAGAATTTGTGTGTGCAACTAAAGATAAGTTATCAATTTAAACTAAAAAGTTACGGATTTAAGATTGGAATGTAAGCCCCATCGCAGCCACAGAGAAAATGTCTAATAAATAGACACAAAAGGAAACGAGAAGAAAGACAGTTTTAGATTTTTATTGAAGGCTAAATGGTGGAAGATCCAAGATGTCAGCAGAGTAGGCAGCCCTCAAAATTAGCTTGTGCCACAGAGCAACTACTAATCAGCCAGGATCTGTCTGGATTAAATGTTGGGGGATCCAGAGACCAGAAGAACACAGGGCACCATCCAGGGAAGAATAGGAAGAGGAGACTGACCATCTGCAATGAAGAGTCCTGCACATGGCAGAGGCAGTTGCTCAGCCCCACTGGCAAGGTGGGCCATCTCTGAACCCACTTGCCAGCTGGAAGCAGAAGCTTTCTTTCCCCAAACCAGGGGAATGCGAGTGGTCTGGCACCAACTGTAGCTGTTGACTGGCAAATTCAAAACTTGAGCACAGCTGAGGTTTAAACCTGCCCAAGCCACCAAGAAGCCAGCAGCATTTGTGCTGTCTCCACCCCTCGAAGGAATGGAAGCATGGGTGGCTGAAAAGCACACTGGTCCCCCAGGCGTTGGGGACCAGATCCAGCAGCCCAGTTTGGAAAGCCACTGCTTAAGCCCCCGTATCCAGCAGGAGTGGAAATTGGGTGCAGTTTGAACACCTTCTTGGGGCAGAGCAGGCAGATTCACACCGGACCCAATGCCCTATGAAAGGACGGGAAGTGCACACTCTCATGGGCAGATTCCCTCTGACCACCTTGAAGCTGCTGCACACTGGGCACCCCTGGACAGAGAGGAAGTGTGCATTCCCTCACAGGCAGGGCAGGCAGAGCCACCCCGCCCACCGGGGGAAGCGGAAGTTCATTGGATGGCAATTCACTGGAGACCTCAGATCCCAGGGGCTGGGAGTTGTGCAGCAGTTACCTCCTGGGTGGACAGCAACCTCAGCCTCAACTGTGCCCCCACCAGCAGCTAAGTCAGCCGAGAAGGAGAGGCACAGATAACCTTAGGGCAGCAGGGAACTGCTGGATCAAGAGTGCTACCTGCTGGGTACTTTGCTAAAGCCCAGATCAGGGGAGACATCAAAGAGAAGACTGGAGGTCATTAGGGTCTTTTCTCCAGAGCTCATTGAAATCAATCTACACTACCTTTATAGGTTGCCTGAGACTGTTTTGACTGGGAGACTAGAGTTGGGAAGATTGTCTACAGGGGGACACTTCTACCAAAATTAGCCCTCAAGGAAATAGCAGTGAGAGAAGGCAAAGGGAGTATTTAAAATCTACAGAGGCAAATAAGAAACAAACAGAACCTAATACTCATGGAGGCGGAACACAGGAAGCTTTACAAAAAGCCAACCAATAAGAAATCCTTAAGCTAAAGAGAAAAACTGAGCACAGAATAAACACGTAAAAAATCAGGTGCCAAGACACCAGCAAAAAATTATAAACCATACTAAGAAACAGAAAGATACAACCCAGCAAAAGGAACAAATAAAATCTTCAGAAGAAACATGATCTGAGAAAGCTAATCACAGATATCCAAACTAATCTCCTTAATAAATAGCTGCAAACTATTAAGTGAATGGCTCGCCTTTCCCAGGGCTTTAGCTGGTTGAGCCTTCTCCTTTCCGTCACATGGAAGGACCCAAATGATCAAGTTCTCTCCTCTTCTGTGTGTCTTCTTGAGTAAGTGTCCATTTATATCAGCCCTCTAAGGGGGGGTTGGGGAACCAACCCTGAGTCATGCCCTGACGTGGTTGAATCAAAGCCCTAATCTTACCAGGTCATTTAATCAAGACAAGTCAGTTGAATCCAATGCATTCAAAGGTTATCACACCCAGAGGAACAGACCTGTTACAAACATAATCTTTCTCTTTTTTGGGGTATTCATAAATATTATCAAACTGCCACAGATGTCTAAACAGATTAAGGATATTAAGAAGACACTGAATACAAAGAAGAATTTGAAAGTTTGCAAAGAAAAGTAACAGATCTTATGGGAACGAAAGACACAATGGAAGAGATTAAAAATAAATTGGAGGCATACTATAGCAGATTTGAATTGGTTGAAGACAGAATAAATGAGTTGGAGGACAAAGTGTTGGAATTAGAAAAAGGAGAAGAGAAAGAGAAAGAAATGGAAAAAAATGGAACAGGGAATTGAATGACAATGTGAAACACATAAACACACATGTTATAGGTGTCACAGACTGAGAAGACAATGGGAAAGGGGCAGAAAAAAATATTTGAGGAACTAAAGAAAAAATTTCCCAACCCCTATGAAAGACATAAATATTAATATCCAAGGACAGCACAGCCCAATGAGAATAAATCCAAATAGGCCTATTCCAAGACACTTATTATTCAGATTGTCATATATGTTAGTGATAGAGAATTCTGAAAGCAGCAAGAGAAAAACAATTCATCACATACAAGAGATGCTCAGTAAGACAAAGAATTGATTTCTCATCAGAAAACATGGAGGTGAGAAGGCAGAGCTATGATATATTAAAGATTCTGAAAGAGAAAAAATGCCAGGTAGGAATTTTTATACAGCAAATCTATCCTTCAAAAAAGGGTCAAAGAAGAAATTGCAAGAAAAATCAGTAAATACCTTGAGATGAATGAAAATGAGAAGACACCAGATCAAATGCAGAGAAGGTAGTGCTAAGAGGGAAATGTATTACCCTCAATGCTTACATTAAAAAAGAAGAAAGAGCTAAAATCAAAGATCTAACTGAACACCTGCAGGAACAAGAAAAAGAAGAGCAAACTGATCCCAAAGTAAACAGAAGAAAAGAAATAATAAGGATTACAGCAGAGTCAAATGAAATTGAGAACCAAAAAAAAACCCACTAGAAACATTAACAAAACCAAAAGCTGGTTCTTTGAGAAGATTAATAAAATTGGAACTGGGAGAAGGGTAAGGGAAAGGAGAATGTTCTTTTAGCAAATGTAGTGGGGAGGATTACTAGTGTAGGGTGTTGGGTATGAGCAGGGAGCATACAGGGCAGGGTGCAGCTGGGGAAGGCTTCTATGGAATATGTAAGTGTTCAGCTTGTCATAGTGTGTTATCTCAGTGGGTAGAGACCCACACAATGAACAGGAATATATTGAACTCCCTTCCTGGGGAACAGTGCTATGTTCCCACGTAGAGGAACAAGAGTGTCTCAAGAACATAGGCAGTACCTAATAAAAGAACACAAACCCTATCTCTTGTGGCTCAAGTGATAGGGCTTCCACCTACCATATGGGAAGACCCAGGTTTGATCCCTGGGACCTCCTGATAAAAAAGAAAAAGAGAAAGCAAGCCTGCACAGCAAGCCTGTGCCTGTGCAGTGAGCTGAGTGCCCACACGAGTACCCACGTAGTGAGCCAGTGCCTGTGCAACAGCCAAGTGCCTGTGTGGTGAGCCAGTGCCCACTCAAATGAGTCATGCAACAAGAAGATGCAACAAAAGAGAGACGAAGGGCAGAGTCAAGGTGAAGTGCAGCAGGAACTGAGGTGGCGCAATTGACAGGGAACTTCTCTCCACATCAGAGGTCCCCAGGGTCAAATCCCAGTGAATCCTAGAGGAGAAAGACAAGAAGAGAAGACAAAATGAGAAATCAATACAGAAGATCACACAGCACATGGACACAGATAGCAAAAACATGAGGGCAGGGGGAGGGGAAGAAAAATAAATAAATATTAAAAATAAATAAATGAGAAGTAAAACAGACCAATATGTCAAGCCCTCAATAGTATTACAAGTAACTGAATCTTATTCTTTAAAAAAGTGAAACTTAGTGGTTACCCTAGGTCCTCAGGGGAGGGGGAGGGAAGAATTGAATTCATGAAACATAAGGCATTTTGGGGGCATTAAAATTTTTCTGCATGATCTTGCAATAATGGATACAGGCCATTTTAAATTTTATCAAAGTGTATGGTCCAAATTGTAAATCATAATGTAAACCATTGACCATAGTTAGCAGCAATGCTTCAATATTTGTACATCTATTGTAACAAATGTACCACCTGCATGTAAAATGTTAATAGCAGAGAGGGGAAAGGGAGGAGGGCATTGCGTATATGGGAATCCCCTGTATTCTCTACATGACCTTTCTATAAACTAAAGTTTCTTTGAAGATAAAATGAAAAAATAAAGGACACTGGGGTAATATAGGGATGAAAATATCACTGTAACACTGTGTTGAAAGATATAATGTTTTTGTGTTTTGTATGTTATTTTCTAAATTATCATTATTATTTCATTTTCTTATTTTTTCTACTTGATTATTTTCTTGGCTTCATCTTTGAAGGAGTTTTGGATCACATAAGGGTCACAACTGTGAAAGGAGAGGATCATTGGTGCAGGGTATCAGAGATGGGGAGATGCATGGGAAGGGGTTCACCTGGGGCATGCCTCTAAGGTACATGAATGTGTTCAGGTGTTCATGGGACATTGTCATGGAGGGTGGAGATCCATGTAATAACTGAAAGAATATAGAATTCCCACTCTGGTGAGTTCTACATTCTCTAATGAGACAAGTAGAATCCCTGAGTACAGGGGCAGTGCCTAGTGAAGGAGGATGGACCATTGCTCTGGGTGCATGATATTGATGATTGTACTTATGAACTTTTTCTCCTGAGGGCCTCCTTGTTGCTCAAATGTAGCCTTTCTCTAAGCCAACTCAGCATATAAATGCACTACCTACCCTCCAATCTGAGACATGACTCCCGGGGATGAGCCTCCCTGGCACTGAGGTATTATTACTGAGCACCAACTAGCAATGCACTTGGAAAAAGACCTTGACCATAAGGGAGAAATGGTAAATACAAATGAGTTTTTATGGCTGAGAGATTTCAAAGTGAGTTGGGAGGTCATTCCAGAGTTTACCCTTATGCACATCTCAGCAGGATCTCATTGACTACCACAGTAAGTAGTGCTTCAGTAGTAGGGCTCCTGAGGGTTCTAGAGACATCCAGACCCACAAGCATGGCAGACACCTCAGGAGTTGGGTGCCCTGCCTGTGGGCCTTACCTTGAAGTTTATGCTCCCCAGTGTGACAGAGCTGGACTCATTTGTGGTTTCCCTACACATGGCTCTTCTACCCCTTCTATTTAAACCTATAGTTAGTACTATACTTGATAGGCATATGTCAAAGAGACTTAAATCTTTGGTCTGTCCATTTGCCAGTTGGGCCCTGAATCTCATCATAGTTTCAACAACCATGCTCCAGTTCCTTGGGCTCACCCAGGACAACTAACAAGATGATGATAATGGACAACACACAGCTGAAGGAACAGAGAGAGTCTGAAACTGCAAGCAAGATAGTTGCATCCATCTGCCCCATGGGATCTAAGCCCCCTCTCAATTAGAGGCAGAGTGGACATCACCATCCCCAAATCCTCAGGATTGAAGAATGAACAATGGACTCAAGAAGCCTTAGTATTATTCTACTATAGACTTACTGTTATTCTAGCAATGGAAGAACTTTAATCACTGATGTGGAGGCAGTGGCCACTTGATGATCTGAGGGGAGGAAGAAGGAAAAATACATGTAACATGGGGACATTTTTGAAACATTGGAATTGTCCTGCATGACATTGCAATGATGGATATGGGTCATTATATATTTTGTCATAACTTACAAAATTGCATGGGACAGAGTAAACTATAATCCATGGTTAGTGGCAATGCTTCAATATGTGTTCATCAATTGTAACAAATGTACCACACTAATGAAGGATGTTGTTGATGTGGGAAAGTGTGGGAGTGGGAGGGAGTTGGGCATATGGGGATCCCCTATATTTTTTATGTAGCATTTATGTAAACTAAAGTTTCTTTTTAAAAATAATTAATTAATTGGTTGATTTTTATAAAACAAAGTCATCTCAGTGAAATCTAATACAATCAAAGGGTATCATGCCCAGAGGAACAGACCAGTTTACAAAAATCTATCTTTATTGGAATTCATAAATAATATCAAACTGCCACACATACAAAGAAACAGGAAGACATGGCCCAGTCTAAGAACAAACTACAAAACAGGAGGAGATGCCAAACATGGAACCATTAATCAAGGATGTCCAAACAAATATCATGAATCAATTTAATGAAGTGAAGGAAGAGGTAATGAATATTAAGAAGACACTGGGGAAAAATGAAAAATCGTAAACATACATAAAAAGACTATAGATCTGATGGTAATGAATGGCAAAATGCAAGAAATAAAAAATATGCTGGAAACTCATAACAGCAGATTTGAACAAACAAAGGAAAGAATTAGTGATGTAAAAGATAACATCTGAAATCAGACTGATAGTAAAACAGGCAGATAAAATGGTAGAAAAAATTCAGTAGGGACTCAAGGAATTGAATGACAATATGAAATGGATAAACATATGCATTTAGACATTCCAGAAGGAGCAGAGAATGGAAGGATGCAGAAGGAGTTTTGGAGGAAATAATGGCTGAAAATTTCCCAGCTCTTTGAGAGACATGGACGTACATGTCCAGGAAGCAAAGCACACTCTAAACAGTATAAATCCTAACAGGCCTACCACAAGACATACTTATGAAATTGTCAAACAGTCAAGACAAGGAAAGAATATTGAAAGCAGCAAGAGAAAAATGATCCATCACATACAAGGGAAGCTCAATAAGATGAAGCCCTGATTCTTCATCTGAAAGCATGGAGGTAAGAAGGCTGTGGTATGACATAGTCAAGATGCAAAAAGAAAAAACTGTCAGACAAGAATTCTGTATCCAGCAAAGCTGGATACATTCATTCAAAAATGAGGGAGAGAGAGGAAGCAGATGTAGCTCAAACAGTTGGGCACATGCTTACTACATGGGACATACCAGGTTTGGATCCTGGTGTCTCCTAAAGATGAACAGATGCCACACCCATCACAATGACCTAGATACTGCACCCACAGCAACAAGCAGATGCCACAAGCCAGGAGATGCAGCAGCCCATGGGGATCAGATGTGGCTCAGGCCATTGGGTACTCGCCTCCTATGTGGGAAGTTCTCCGTTCAGTTCCCATTGCTTCCTGGGGAAGGCAAGTGAAAAATGAACAGCTAGACAAGAGAACAATCTGGGGCAGAGGGAGAATAAATAAAAATAAGTAATAAATCTTTTTTTAAAATGAGGAAGAGTTCAAAATATTCATAGATAAACATAAATTAAGAGAGTTTGTCAATAAGAAACCTGCCCTTCAAGAAAATACTAAGGGGAATTCTTCAGGTTGGAAAGGAAAAACAGGAGTTAGAGGGTTGGAGGAGACTGTCAAAAGGAAGAGTATTTGTGAGAATAGCTAAAAAGACAAAAAGAGAAATAAAAACAAAATATCACAAATATAAACCTAAAAAAAATAGGGCTAACATAAGTAATGCCTTGATGATAATAACATTGAATGTTAACAGGTTGAACACTCCAATCAAAAGACACAGATTGGCAGAATGCATAAGGAAATATGACCCATCTATTTGATATCTACAAGAAACTCACCTTAGATCCCGAAATGCAAGGGAGTTGCAAGTGAATGGTTGGAAAATGATTTTACATGCAAACAATAACCAAAAAAGGGCAGGAGTGGCTATATTAATATCATACAAAATAAACTTTAAATACAAAACTGTTGTAAGAGACAAGGAAGGGCACTATATATTAATAAAAAGGGTAATCGATCAAGAAGAAATAACAACCATAAACATTATCAGGGTGCCCCAAAATACATTAGGCAGACATTGGAAAAACTAAGTGGAGAAATATGAATACATGCTTTTACAGTTATAGTGGGGGAATTTAACACCCAATTATCACTATTAAGCAGAACATCTCAACAGAATATCAATAAGGAAATAGAGATTATGAATAATACATTAGAGGATCTAGACTTAATAGACATATACAAAACATTACACCCAAATACAGCAGGATATACTTTCTTCTCATGTGCACACAGATCATTTTGTAAGACAGACCACATGTAGTTCACACAAGAGCTCTCAATGAATTCAGAAAGATTGAAATTATACAAAGTAATTACTCTGACCACAATGGAGAGAAGCTGGAAATCAATAAGGAGCAGAGAACCAGAATAGGCACAAAGATATGAAAGTTAAACAATGCACTCCTAGACAATTAGTGGGTCAAGGAAAAAAGTTGCAAAAGAAATCAGTAACTACTTTGAAATGAATCAAAATGAGAACACAACCTTTCAAAAACTGCGATGCAACAAAAGCAGGGAAATTAATAGCCATAAATGCCAATATTAAAAATGAACTAAAATCAAAGACACACATGGAGGAACTAGAAAAGAACAACAAACCAATCCCAAAGCAAGAAGAAAGCAGGAAATAACAAAGTTAGAGCAAAGCTAAATGAAATTGAGAAAAAAGCACTAGAAAAATTAACAAAACCAGAAGCAGGTATTTTAAGAGAATTAATAAAATTGACAAACCCTAGAAAAACAAATAAAAAAGAGAGAAGAAGAAAATACATAAAATAAAAAATGAGGGAGGGAATGTCACCACTGATCCCACAGAAATAAAGAATATCATAAGAGGATACTGTGAAAAATTGTATGCCAATAAGTTGGATAACTTAGATGAAATGGACAAATTTCTAGAAACACACAAGCAGCCTACGTTGATGAAAGAAGAAACTGATGAACTCAACAGAACCAATCACAAGTAATGAGAATGAATTAGTCTTCAAAAAATCTCCCAACTAGGCCTGCTATGTTCTCAAATAGAGGGGCAGGAGTTTCTCACGAGCATGGGTGATGCCAAATGGGGGAGGATAGACCAGTGTGTCAAGCCCTCAGTGTTTTTGCAAGTAACTGTGAATCTTATCTTTCAAGGAATGAAGCCTGATGGTTGCCATACATCCCAAGGGGATGGGGAGGAAGGGATAGAATAGATGGTACAGGGGGAATTTGGGGAGAGATAGAAGTATTCTGTATGATCTTGCTATGATGGATATAGCCATGTTGAATTGCATCAAAGTTTATAAAAGTATATGGTCCAAAATACAGACCACAATGTAAACCACTGACCATGGTTGGTAGCTATGTTTCAATATCTGTACATTAATTGTAACAAATGTTCCATCCACATATAAAATGCTATTAATAGAGGAAGGGAGGAAAAGGGGGAGGATGGTGGGTATATGGGAGTTCCCTCTGTTCAGTATGTGGCTTTTCTGTAACCTAAAATTTCTTTCAGGACAAAGTGAAAAAAGTAAGACACTGGGGCAAAAAAAAAAGAAGAAAATGTCACTGTACAGACAGGACAACAGATCTTATAGTGATGAAAGGCAAAATGTGGAAAAAATTTTAATTTTTTCATTATTTTTATTATCCCAAATTTTATTTTTATTTATATTTTTTAATTTTTTTCTATTTTTTTTTTTTATTTTTAAAACAATCATTTCATTCTCTTATCAATTGTATTTGAAGAAGTTTTGGATCACAGAAAGGTTACAACTATATCAGGGGAGGATCACTGGTGTGAGTAGTCAATGATGGGGTTACATGGGAGGAAGCTCACCTGGGCATACATATAAGGCACATAAATGTGTTCACATATTCATGGATCATCATCACAGTGGGTGGAGATTCACATGACAGCCAAAGGAATGTCAATTGCCCATCCTGGTGAGCTCTGCCACATTCGCTAATGGATCAGCAAAAATCCCCTGAGTACAGGGGCAATAACTAGTGAAGGAGGATAGTCCATCGATGGGTCCTTGATATTGATGACTGTGCATATGAACCTTAACTTTTGAAATTGAAACAGATTAGTATTATAGGGTGCCTAAGAGTTACTCCTGGGAGCCTCCTTGTTGCTCAAATGTGGCTTCTCTTTAAGCTGAAATCAGCATATAAATATCTTACCTTCCCCCCGGTATCCGACATGACTCCTGGGGATGAGCCTGCCTAGCACCAAGGGATTACTACCAAGCACCAACTAGCAATGCAACTGGAAAAAGACCTTGACCAAAAGGGGGAAAAGGTAAAGACAAATGAGTTTATATGGCTAAGAGACTTCAAAGTGAGTTGGGAGGTTATACTTATGCACATCTCAGCAAGATCTCATTGACTGCCAAAGTAGATAGTATCCCAAATAGCAGGGCTCCTGAGGTCTATGGAGATATCCAGACACTATAGTCAAGGCAGACAGCTCAGGAGTTTGGTACCTTGCCAGTGGGCGCTACTTTGGAATTTGTGCTCCCCAGTGTGACAGAGTTGGACTCAGTTGTAGTTTCCCTATACATGGCTCTTCTGTCCTTCTATTTGAACCTATAATTAGCACTAGAGTTGGTATGTTTACATCCAAGAGACTTAAATCTTTGGGTTGTCCAAGTACCAGCCGGGTCCTGAATCTCAAGGGACTTGCAACGCCAACTCTCCAGTTCATTAGTCTCACCCAGGACAACTAACAAGGAGGTGATGATGGACAACTACCATACCAAGGAACTGAGAGAGTCTACAACTGCAAGCAAGAAAGCACCATCCATCCACCCCACGGGATTGCAGCCCCCTCTCAATTAGAGGTGGAGTGGATATTATCACCCCAGAATCCTCAGGCTTGGGGAATGAACTATGGACTAAAGTAGACTTACTGGTATTATACTATAGACTTATTGTGATTCCAGCAATGGAAGAAATTATATCATTGATGTGGAGGCAGTGGTCACTGGAGGTACTGAAGGCAGGGAGAGGGAAAAACAGGTGTAATATGGGGGCATTTTCAGGACTTGGGAATTGTCCTAAATGACATTGCAATGACAGTGGGCCATTATAAATCTTGCCATAACCTACAGAATTGGGTGAGAAAGAGTGCAAACTGCAATATAAATTTTAATACATGCTTAGTGGGCAATGCTCCAAAATGTGTTCAGCAATTGCAGTGAATGTACCTCACTAATGAAGGATGCTGTTAATGTGGGAAAATGTAGGGGGTGTGGGGAGCAGGGTTTATGGGAATCCCCTATATTTTTTATGTGACATTTGTGTAATCTAAGTATCTTAAAAAATAAAAAAGTAATTTTAAAAATCCCTCCCAACTAAGACGAGCCCAGGACCAGATGGTTTCACAGGTGAATTCTACCAATCATTCCAGAAAGAACTAACACCAATCCTGCATAAACTTTTCCAAAAAAAAAAAAAAATAGAAGTTGAGGGAACATTGTCTAATTCATTCTAGGATGCCAACATCTCCCTAATACCAAAGCAACATAAAAAAGCCACAAGAAAAGAAAACTACAGACCAACCTCTCAGATGAATCTGGATGCTAAAATCTTCAACACAATACTTGTTAATCATATTCAATGACACATCAAATGAATTATCCACCATGAGCAAATGAGTTTCATCCCTGGTATTCAAGGATGGTTCAACCTAAAAAAATCAATCAATGTAATACACCACATAAACAGATCTAAAGAAAAAAATCACATGATCATATCTATTGATACAGAAAAAGCATTTGATAAAAAACAGTGTTCTTTCTTGAAAAAAAACACTTTAAAAGGTAGAAATAGAAGGAAACTTCCTCAACATGATGCAGGGTATATATGAAAAACCCAAAGCTAACATCATATTCAATGTCGACATGTTAAAGGCTCTCCCTCTAAGATCTGGCATAGATCACATGCCCACTATCATCATTCTTATTTAACATGTGTTAGAAGTACTTGCTTGAGTACTTAGGCCAGAAAAAGGTATAAAAGGCATCCAAATTAGAAAGGAAGAAGTAAAGCTTTGCTATTTGTAGATGACATGATCTTACACATAGGAAGACCTGAGAAATCTACAGCAAAGCTTCCAGAGCTGATAAACAAGTTCAGAAAAGTGACAAGATATAAGATCAACATGCGAAAATCAGTAGCATTTCTTTACACTAATAATGAGCAGTCTGAGGAAGAAATCAAGAAAAAAATTCCATGTACAATAGAAACTAAAAGAATCAAATACCTATGAATAAACGTAACTAAAGATGTAAAGGACTTGTATACAGAAAACTATACAACATTATTAAAATCAAAGAAGACCTCAACAAAAGAAAGAATATTCCAAGTACATGGATTGGTAGACTAAACATCATTAATATGTCCGTACTGCCCAAATTGATTTATAGATTAAACACAATCCCCATAAAAATTACAATAGCATTTTTTACTGAATTGGAAAAGCTAATTATTAAATTTCTTTAGAATGGCAAGGAGCCCTGAATAGCCAAAACATATTGAAAAACAAAAGCAAAATTGGGGAATCATGCTACCTGACTTTAAAGCTTACTACAGCCCCACACAGGAGAGCAGATAGCCAAGGAGTGGTGCCGCCCACAAGGAGAGCTGACACAGCAAAATGATGCAACAATACTAGACTCAGTGAACTAGGGAGCTGAGGTGGAGCAAGAAAATGATCACTTCTTTCCCACTCCAAAAAGTCCCAGTATGGGTTCCTAAATCCATCTAATGAGTATACAAGACACAGAAGAACACACAATGAATGGACACAAAGAGCAGACAATGGGAGGGGGGGGAGAGAAATAAGGGAAAGATCATACTAGAAAGCTACAGTGGTCAAAACTGCATGGTATTGGCACAAGGATAGACATACTGACCAATGGAACCAAATTGAAAGTTCTGATATAGATCTTCACATACACAGTCAACTGATACTCAACAAGGCTACCCAGCCCACTCAACTGGGACAGAATGGTTTCTTCAACAAATGGTGCTTGGAGAGCTGGATATACAAAAATTTACTCAAAATGGATCTACAAAAATTAACTCAAGATGGATCTAAGACCTAAGTGTAGGAGCCAAGACCATAAAGCTCCCAGAAGATAATGTAGGGAAGCAACTATAAGATCTTGTAGAAGGAAATGGTTTTATGAACTTTATCCCCAAAGCACAAGCAACAAAAGATAAGATCAATAAATGAGACCTCAAAATTAAAAATTTTTGCATTTCAAGGGAATTTATCAAGAAAGTGAAAAGGCAGCCTACTCAATGGGAAAAATATTTGGTAACCATTTTTCTGATAAGGACCTAATATCCAGCCTATATAAAGAAATCCTACATCTTGAAAATAAAAAGACAAACAACCCATTTAACAATTGGGCAGGAGATTTCAATAGACAATTCTCCAAAGAAGAATTACAAATGACAAAAAGGACATGAAAAGATGCTCAACTGCACCAGCTATTAAGGAAATGCTGCAAATCAAAACTACAATGTGATATCATCTTACACCTATTAGACTTGCAGATATCAAAAAAAACAAAGAAACAAACAGAAAACTACAAGTGTTGCAGAGAATGTGGAGGAAAGGGAACACTTATCCACCAACACTTAGGCTCGTGGGAACATAGAATGGTGCAGCTATTGTAGAGACAGTTTGATGGTTTCTCGGGAGACTAGCTAAAGAACTGCTATATGACCAATTAATTCCACTTCTGGGTATATACCCAGGAGAATTGCAAGCAGGGATATGAACATATATGTGCACACCAATGTTCATAGCGGCATTATTCACTATTGCCAAAAGTTGGAAGCAACCCGTGTCCATCAACAAATGAATGGATAAGTAAATTGTGGCATATACATACAATAGAATGTTATTCATTTGTAAGAAGGAATGCAGTATTAACACACGGGGCAACATGGATGAGTCTTGAAGACCTTATGTTGAGTGAAGTAAACCAGTCACTGAAGGACAAATATTACATGACCTCACTGATGTGACTTTAGCAAATTGAGCAGACTCACAGAGCTAAAGTCTGGAAGATAAGTTAATATGAGAAAGAAAGGGAATAGGGGGTGGTGAGCCAATGCTCAATATGGGCAAAATCTAAGATAAGGTGGAAAGGGGTGGTTGAGCAGTGGATGGGGGTGATAGTGGTACAGAGATGTGATTGGGATCAATGATACAGGAATGTGAGAGGGAATAGGTTGGGAGTTGTGCTGGACTATCCATGGAATTGGGGGGAGGGTTGGAGGAAGGAACAGGTGAACACTGGGAATTTGTAAGTCTGTGGTTAAATCTACAATGGTGAGAATGTTCTTTTGGCAAATATGGCAGGGGAGGATTACAGATGCAGGGCGTCAAGGGTGCAGGGAGGATATGCAGGATTGGGCACACCTGGGGCATGCTTCTGTGGAACACAAAAGTGTTGATCTTGTCATGGGGTATTACCTCAGTGGGTGGAGACGCACACAATTAACAAAAAAAATACTAACCTTCTCTCCTGGGGAGTCCTGCTAGGTTCTCAGTTAGAGGGGAAAGAATCCCTCAAGAACATAGGCAATGCCTAGTAAAAGAAAACAGACAAAAACGTCAAGCCCTCGATATTATTGCACGTAGCTATGAATCTTTTTCTTCAAAACTTGAAACTTAGTGGTCACCATATTTTCCGAGGGAAGGGTGAGGGAATAATAGAATAGATGTAACATAGGGCATTTTTAGGGCAATAGAACTATTCTGCATGAGCTGGCAATGATGGATACAGGCTATTTTAAATTTTGTGAAAATCTATAAAAGTGTATGGTGCAAAATGTAAACCATAATGTAAACCACTGACCATGATTAGAAGCAATGCTTCAATATTTTACATCAGTTATAACAAATGCTCCATACACATTTAAAATATTAATAGGGAAGAGGGGAGAGGGATAAGGGATTGGGTGTATGTGAATCCCCTATATTTTTTATGTGACTTTCCTATAACCTAGAGCTTCTTGGAAGGTAAAGTGAATAAAATAAGACACTGGGGAAACATACAGAAGTTGTCACTGTACATGAAAGATAACATATTTTATGGTGATGAAATACACAATGTAAAAATTTTTTATTTTTATTATTTTTTATTTTTATATTTTATTTATTAATTTTTATTATTACTTTTTATTTTATTATTTTTATTTGAGTTTTTGGCTTTTTTTTCTGGGGAGATTTTTGATCACAAAAGGGTCACAACTGTGGCAGGGGAGGATCACTGGTGTGGGATGTCGGTGATAGGGGTATGTGTGAGGAGGCATGCACCTGAGGCATGTTTTTATGGTATATATGAATATGTTCAAGTGGTCGTGGGGCATTTGTCTCAGTGGGTGAAGACCCACACATTTTCCAAAAGAATATTGAATCCCCATCCTGAGAAGTACTGCTACATTCTCTAAACAGAGTGGCAAGAATTCCCTGAGTACATGGGCAGTGCCTAGAGATGGCGGATAGACCTTTATGCCAGTCCCTTGATATTGGTGCTTGTACTTATGAACCTTATTCTTGTGATATTGAAACTTAGACTAGTATCATATATTGCCTAGTAGTTACCTCCTGAAAGCCATCTTGTTACTTAAATGTAACCTCTCTCTAAGCCAAACATACAAACACACTACTTTCCCCTGGCATGGGACATGACTCCCGGGGGTAAGCTTCCCTGACACTGAGAGATTATTACCAAGCGCCAACTTTTGTGATACATTTGGAAAAAGACTTTGACCAAAAAGGGGAACTATTAAATACAAATGAGTTTTATGGCTAAGAGATTTCATTGTGAGTCAGGAGGTCATTCCAGAGGTTATGCTTACCACATCTCAGCAAAATCTCATTGCCACAGTAAATGGTGCCTTAAACAGCAGGAATCCTTGAGGGTTCAGGGACATCTAGACACTATAGGCAGGGCAGACAATCTCAAGAATTTGGAACCCTGTCAGTGGGCCTTACTTTGGAATTTATGCTCTCCAATGTAACAGAGTTACACTCATTTAAAATTTCCCTACACAGCATTCAAACTAGTGAATTGGTCAGATGACAAAAGCCTTGTGGGAAACTACTTCTCGTGCCATACTCTGGCTTCACCCATTGCCTGGGCCTTACCAGTTAGAACTGTTCTATAAAACAACATGGAATCTCCAGCCATTCACAGTTGCAAAAGATAAGACTACAGACCAAGCTTTGGGTGGTAATTCTTGGATGGCACAACCAGTGTTCCTGGGACCTCCCAGGAGCTGTGACTTCCGTTCCCAGGTATCAGGAATCAAGTTTTTACTTACTGTTCTGATCTGGGCCCTTTTGCCATAAAATTATTTTTTGGATCTCTTTGAAGTAGTGAGAAAGTGATAACATTTTGTGTAGGAAAATGCATTGCCTTTCCAGTTGACTATTTTCAAGGAAATTATTCTCATTGTTGTCATTGTTCTTGTTTTCTTCTGTTCTTGAGTTTCATGGGTTAAATTATCTTTTTGCCCAGATAAAATGTTTTGTGCCTTAGAATGTGGATTTTCTCTTTAGGGGGTTATTTTTTATTTTGCTTTAACAACAACAACAACTTCAGAAGTATGCCTTCAACACTAAGGAATTAATCATATCCTTACACATAAAATTACCTGAAAAGTCAAAGACATGGTATCATTTTAATTCTATGCAAAATTTCTAGCAGTTGACATCACATGCACATAGATTCTATTCTAGTGGTTTTCAAATATGCTTGTATATATATGTGAGAGAATGGTTTAACCAGAAATTCTGGCTTACTGTCCTGGAGAACTCTGTTCTCATTTCCTTTGAAATTGCTATGTTCTACTCAGCCACAGTACAAAAGGAATCTCAGGGAAATCATGGGCTACCTCGTCCCCTTGTCCTGTCAGATAAACTCAGTGTTGAGTCATTGCTTACATGGAGATACATTAGCAGCTTGCCATATGTGTTCATTCTTTATGGCTTTCAGGTTCTACAAATGTAACAGATGCAAATACTCAGTTTCCCAGTGATTTGCAATTTAAATAGTTCACAGCTTACCTTTAAAAAGAAGTAAAGAAACCCAGTTGTGATGGTAAAGTTCATGTGTCAACTTGGGTAGGTTATGGTGTCCAGTTATTTGGTCCAGCAAGCACTAGCCAACTGTTACTGTAAGAGTATTTCATGGAGGAAGCAGACTTGGCCCAGTGGTTAGGGCATCCACCTACCACATGGGAGGTCTGCGGTTCAAACCCCAGGCCTCCTTGACCCGTGTGCAGCTGGCCCATGCGCAGTGCTGGTGCGCACAAAGAGTGCCATGCCATGCAGGGGTGTCCCCTGCGCAGGGGAGCCCCATGTGCAAGCAGTACGCCCTGTAAGGAGAGCCGCCCAGCGCGAAAGAAAGTGCAGCCTGCCCAGGGATGGCACCGCACACACAGAGATCTGACACAGCAAGATGATGCAACCAAAAGAAACACAGATTCCCATGCAGGTGACAACAACAGAAGTGGACAAAGAACACGCAGCAAATAGACACAGAAAACAGACAACTGCGGTGGGGGGAAGGGGAGAGAAATAAATAAATAAATCTTTAAAAAACAACAGTATGTCATGGATTTGAATCATCAACAAGTCAATTGCATATATGGCTGATAACATCCACTATCCACTAAGGTAATCACCTTCACCAATGGGAGAAGTCTCATTTAATCAGTAGAAGATCTTAAAACAAGAAGTATGACTTCAGCTGTTAGAAGGAAGAATTTTCCTCTCTACTTCAGCCAGCCAGCTTCTCCGGGGGGAATTCATGGAAAACCTTCATCCGAGTTCCCAGTCTGTGGCCTGCCTTATAGAGTACAGTCCTGCCCATCCCCACCGTTGCAGGGACTGTCGGTTTTCTCAGAGAGTAAATTGTTGGGCAGTGGCTCTTTTGTTTTATTCCTTAAATTAAAAAAACAAACAAACTTACCAACATTCCTTCTTCTTCTCCCTCTTCCTTGGTAACCTCTAATTTACTTTCTACCTCTATTTCTAGTCATCTCTTACAAGTGATAGTATACAATTTTTGTCTTTATGTGTCGAGTTTGTTTCACTAAGCAAAATATTTTCAGAGTTCTTCCATGTTGCAGCAGGGCTCATAACTTCAATTTTTCTTGTGGCCAAGTAATATTCCACTGTGCATATGTATCACGTTTTGTTAATCCATTCATTTGTTGAAAGACACTTGGGTTGTTTCCAGCTTTCGGCTATTGTGAATAATGCTGCTATAAACATTGATGTACAAGTATCTATGACCCTGTCTTCACTCTTTTGGGTATATATCTAGATGTTAGGTTGCTGGGTCAAATGGTAATGCTATATTTAACTTTTTGAGGAACCATCATATCACTTTCCACAGTAGCTACACCATTTGACAGTTACACCAACAATAATCTGGAATTCCAATTTCTTCACATCCTCGTCAACATTTATTTTCCATTTTTAAGAAAGTAGCCATTTTTGTGGGTGTGAAGTGGTAAATCATTGTGGTTTTCATTTTCATTCCCTATTGGCTAATGATGTTGAGCATCTTTTTGTGTGTTTATTGGTCATTTGTATAGCTTTTCTGGAAGAAATGGCTTTTAAAGTCCTTTGCCCATTTTTTTAAAAAACTTACTACAAAGCTACAGTAATCAAAACAGTATGGTGTCAGCCTAAATATAGACTGGTAGACCAATGGAATAGAATTGAGAGTCCAGAAATAAAGCCATGCAACTTTATTTCTGGCCAATTGCTTTTTGACAAAAGTGTCAAGTGCACACAATGAGGAACATTATTCTCTTCAAAATTTGGTGTTGGAATAACTGAAAATCCACATGCAAGTAAATGAAGTTTGACCCTTCTATCACACTTATAAAAATTAACTACAAATGGATCAATGACCTAAATATTAAGAGCTAAAAATAAAAAATTCTTGGAAGAAAACATAGGGGAGAATCTTTGTGATCTTGTATTAAGCAATGGATTCTTAGATGTAACACCAATAGCAGGGGAAGCAAAAGAAAAAAACTGATATATTGAACTTCATCAGAATTACATAACTTTTTGCATCAAAGAATATTATTAAGAAATGAAAAGACAACCTACAGAATAGGATAAAATAGTTGCAAATCATACATCTGATAAGGTTTTAATATCCGGAGTATGTATAGAACTGAACAACAAAAAGATTACCCTATTAAAATTGGAGCATAGGACATACTTGAACAGATGTTTCTCCAAAGAAGGCCAATACACATGAAAAGGTGTTCAACATCATTAGCTATTAGCGAAATGGAAATCAAATCCACAATTAGATACTACCTCACACTTACTAGAATGGCTATTAAAAAATAGGAAGTAATAAGTGTTGACAAGGATGTAGAGAAATTGGGACCTTTATGCATTGCTAGTGGGGAGGCGAAATGCTGCAAGCACTGTGGAAAACAGTTCAGTGGTTCCTCAAAAAGTTAAACACAGAATTACTATCTGATATGATATTCCACTTCTAGATATATACCCAAAAAACTGACATAAGGACGCAAATAGATATTTGTATGCCAATGTTCACAGCAGCATTACTCACAATAGCCAAAAGGTGGAAGCAACCTAAGTGTCCAACAACAGAAGAAAAGATGATTAAAATATATATAGGGAAACAAATGTGGCTCAAGTGGTAGAGCTTCTGCCTACCATATGAGAGGACCCGGGTTTGATCCCTGGGGCCTCCCAGTGGAAAAGAAGAGAAAGCATGCCTACGTGGTGAGCCAGTACCTGCATGAGTGCCTACATGGTGAGCACAAGTGCCTGTGTGGTGAGCCAGTGCCCATGCAAGTGAGTCATGCAGTGAGATGACAACGCATCAAAAGAGAGATAAAGGGAGAGTCAAGGTGAAGCACAGCAGAAACCAGGAACTGTGGTGGTGCAATTGACAAGCAACCTCTCTCCACATGCTCTCCAGGAACAAATCCCAGTGAATCCTAGAGAAGAAAAAATGAGAAAAGAAGACAACACTGACAGCAAAACCAGCAGGGTAGGAGGAGGAGAAGGAGGAAAATAAATAAACAGATCTTTTTAAAAAATTAAACAAATAAATAAAGTACATATATACATTGGAGTATTATTTAGCCAGAAAAATGAAGTTTTGATACATGCCATAATATGGAGAGACCTTGAAAGCATTATGCTGAATAAAAAAGCTATCCACAAAGGACAAATATTGTATGATTTCACCTATATGAAATATCTAAAACAGGCAAATTCATAGAGACAGAAAGTTGTTTAGTGGTTATCAGCAGTTGGAGGTAGGGTAGAATAGGGAGGTTTTTTTACTGGGTAGTTTCTTTTTGGGATGATGGAAAAAAGTAACTCATAAGAGTCAGACTCTAGAATAGAGGTTACCAGAGGTCAGGTAGGGATACGGAATGGGAAGTTATGCTTAAAAGGCACAGGGTTCCTATTTGGAATGATGTATATGTTTTGGTATGGATGGTGGTGATGGTAGAACAACACTGTGTATGTAATCAACAGCACTGAATTATATGTCTGCATGTGGTTAAAAGGGGAAATGTTAGCTTGTATATATGGTAACAGAATAAAAAGCACTGACTAGTTAAAAGTACAATCATAAAAATGTGCTTTTATCAATTGTAACAAACATTCCACACCACTGCAAGGTGTTAATAATAGGGTGGTATATGGGAATCCTGTATTTTAGGCATGATTGTTCTGTAAACCCACAAGTTTTCTAATAAAGAAAAAAATAAGTGAATTAATTCCTTTCGGTTTTATTTTCAGAAAAAGTAATTTTACTATAGGATTATTCCATATTATCTTCTGGTATAACATAAAGAGGACACTTAAAAAAACATTCTTCCCCTTCCTAAAGTTTATTTTTTTTTTATATTTAATTCACATACCATAAAATTCACCCTCTTAAAGTGTAAAAATCGGTGGTATTTACCAAGATGGGCAAATATCACCACTATCTAATTCCAGAACATTTCCATCACCCCAAAAAGAAGACCCACCCTCATTAGCAGTCACTCCCCATTTCCCTGAATCTCCTGTAACTACCAATCTACTTCACATCTATGGATTTCCCTGTTCTGGACATTTTGCATATGGAATCATAAATATGTGGCTTTTTGTGACTGGCTTCTTTCCCTTAGCATGTTTTCAAGATTCAACCAACTCAAAGCAGTTATTAATATTCCTTTCATTTTAATGGCTGCATAATATTCCATTGTATGTATACGCACACACCACATCTTATTTAGTCATTCCTCCATTGATGGACATTTGGTTGCCTCCACTTTTGTGAGTATTCTGAATAATGCTGCTATGAACATTTGTGTATACATGTTCGCATGGTCATAAGTTTGGATTCTCTTGGTCATATACCAAAGAGTGATCCGCCAGGTCACATGGTAATTGTCTGTTTACTTTTTTGAAGAACTGATCAACTGTTTTCCAAAGTAGATATACCATTATACATTCCAACAGCAATGCATGATGCTTCCTACTTCTCTATAGCCTATCACTTGTTAGTTTCCATTTTTTAATAATAGCCATGCTAGTGGGTATGAAGTGGTATCTCATTGTGATTTTAATTTGCACTTCCCTGATAACTAATGTGTCAAACATCTTTTCTTGTACTTATTGACCATTTTTATATCTTCTTTGAAGAAATGTCTATTCAGATCCTTTACACATTTTTAATTGGGCTATTTGTTATTGAGTTAGAGTTGTTCTTTATATACTCTGGATATTAAACTGTGTTCAGATATATAATTTGAAAATATTCTCTCCCTTTCTTTGGGTTGTCATTTCACTTTCTTGATTGTGTCATTTGCAGCACAAAAGTTTTTAATCTGATGAAGTCCAATCCACCTTTTTTTCTTAATTTTCCTTACTTTGAAATCTTTTTCTTTTTTTCCCTTTTACATTAGTGTCATGGATTGCTTAATATTTCTGACAGTCTTACTCACCAATGTCAAGTGCCATTTGAACGATAGTTTTTAATCAAGTACTTTTGCCTTCACTGAAAATAAACAGCTGTAGGTTACTTTCTTCTATGACAAAAGTCAAAATTCCAATGACCGGGTAACTCAAGTCCCTGCAGTTTAGAAGTTGAGTCTGTGAGAAAATATGTCCTCCTGTCGGTGGCATTTTCAGGAGGAGGGCTCCGTTTCCTGTCTAGTGACACTCTCATCAAGTTTCATTCCAAATAAAGCTGACAGAGTTTGCAGATTGGAAGGATGAAGGGTGGGGAATTTCTGGTGAGAGTTTCTCCACACATTTGTTTTTGCTAGTCCTAGACTTGCCAATCAAACGAGCAAGTAAGCCAGTGCTTAGCCCAGCATAGACTAAACAGCTAGGGGACTGGTGATGGGAATTTGCTTACAAAGGGATTTCCTGCATGGTTTGGAGGTCAGTGGCAAGGGGGAAAAAAGTGAGTTGTGGGGCTTAATCTATGACTCAACATATGTTCATGAATATAAACCCCCACCCTTTTATGGAAAGAGAGGAAATTTCACTTAACTTCACTTGTAACAAAGGGGTCCCATCGAAATATCGCTCTACCTGGCACACCTAGCATTAGTCTCCTGCAAAACAATGAAACTAGTCACATTCCCAACTATTTGGGACTAGATTTTTAAATTAAAAGAGGAAGGTTAAACAGCAGTCATAATATTATAGAACCATCAACTTCTAGAATCAAGGACAGTGATGCTTAAATAACTCTGGGACTTTTCAAATATTATAAAGCTAATATAACACGATGAGACAATTAGAAGTTTCCAAGGGAAAATAAAAGTGTGGGTTATGCAATAATAATGGTAACTATAAACATAAATGGCAAGAAAATATGTTGTGTGGTAGAGGAGAGGGCAGGCACGCTATACCTTATTATTTGAGTCTTTGCCACACCAGTCACATATTCTTCCTTAAGTCTGGCCTTTCCACCTGGGTAACATGGCATGTATTTAATGCAACTTCCCCTTGAAAGTCTTTCCCAGCCCTTCCAACATGAGTTGTATTAGTCGTGTGTTAGTTGTGTGTCCAAGCTGAGTTAGTCGTGTGGATATGAGGGCACCACGCTGTGTGGTGATTGTTGGATGCCTTGTCTACCTCCACCACAGGGCAGAGTCCCTGAGAGGCAGCACCTGGGAGTTGTTCCTCTCTGTACTCCAAATAGCCCAGAATCTAATAAATAATTGCTTATTGAATGAATAAGTGTATTCATTTAAATATATAAACATTATGAATATTATAATTACATTGTTGCTTAATTAATCTAGAAAATCCTAAGTTGCTCCTCACTTGACTGAAATATAGTAATACTTAGGAACCCTTCTCTTTTATTGCAGAGTTTAGTAAGGCTGTTCTACCTTGAACTAATCAGAGAAAAGACAAATGCTATGAGTTAAAGTGACAACATCATGGAATGCAAAGTAAGATGTTAGAGAATGATTTTTTTCACTCAAAATGTCATTTTAGTGTATTTAAGTACACAGCATAAGCTGCCAAGGGGAGGTCCTGCCTGGTCTGCATTCAAGAGTGATTGGTAATCAGCTCTCAGACGATCTTGACAAAAACACAGTCGGTTTTTTTTCTGGAGCTGTTTATGCTACCAATCCGCTGAGCAAATAGTTTCCTAGTAAGTAATTCAGAGGCAAATTTCAATCTGGTTCTGATAAAATTACCACAAATTAACAGAAACTAAATTATTTAGAATTATTTAGCATCAGAAAGAGCTAGTTTGTAGGGAATCATTACAGAGAGGAACTAATTTGAATGGCCCATAAATAATTTTCTAGTATACTTTTGTATATTGAATTGTTTTATCTATTTTTGGCTCGTTTTATTTGGAAAAGAAATAAACACATTTATGTAGCTTTTAATTTTAACTCTTTAAAAAATACGTAAGAGGGGACTTCTGGGAAGATGGCATCAGAGTAAGCAGGCAGGGCTCAGGTCTCACAAAAACATTGGAGAAAGGTCCAAAAGCTGTCCAAGGGAACTGCTTCATGGGTCAGCAGACCAGAGCCATGCTGCACAGCACCAAGGATGGTGAGGGACAGAGAAACAAAGAACCCAGAATGACAACTGTGAGTTACTACAACACTGTGGCAGCCAGGAAAGGGCATCCATCAGCCACCTTCAAGGCTTGCTGCCACCATAAAACCCATGGCCCATGGAGCCATCTGAGAGGGGAAACAGATGCCTTCCTCCCTGGAAAATGGAAAGTGTGACAGAGGGAGGAGTATGGTTCCCTTCAGGGAATTTGCCCAGCAGAGCCTGCTTTGAATCTTGGCTCTGGCTAGACCAGAAACACAGAAAAATAGAGGTTAAAAGAAAACCTCCATGGAAAGGCTCACCATCTGGTGCCTTCTGCTGGCCAGACAGGAAACTGCAAAAGAAAAGCTACTTTCAGGTCTCTCTTACCCCAACTCCTGGGAGAAAATCTGTGCCCCATTAGTGAGTCCCCAGCCCAATTTTCACAACTTAAGCTAGGCAATGTTAAGACCCAGAAGAAGTTGAGCCAAAAATCAAAGAAAGAAGAGCCATGAAAAAAACCACAAGGCAAAAGAGAGAAATTGACCTTCAGAGTAAATTCACCAACATATTCAGATCCCTGGACATCAACAAAAAAGTATAAAGCCATATTAGAAAACAGGATGAGATGGCCCAGGCAAAGGAACAAGCCAAATATTCTGACAAGATACAGGATTTAAGACAACACAAATCTCCTAAGTCAATTCAAAGAACTGAAGGAAAATATGGCTAAAAGATAAAGGATATTAAGAAGACAATGGGTGAGAATAAAGACCAATTTGAAATCCTGCAAAGAAAAATAGCAGCTTATCAGAATGAAAGACACAATTGTTGAGGTTAAAAACATATTAGAGGCACACAGTAACAGATTTGAATTGAATGAAGATAGAATTAGTGATATGGAGAACAGAACATCTGAACTTGAGAATACAGGAGAATAGAAAGAGAAAAGAATGGAAAAAATGGAACAGGGTCTCAGGGAATTGAATTACCACAAGAAATGCACAAACATACATGTTATGGGTGTCACAGAAGGAGAAAAGAATTGAAAAGGAGCAGAAAAAATATTTGAGGAAATAATAAGTGAAAACTTCCCAACCCTTATGTAAGATGTACATATCAATATCCAAGAAGGACAATGCAACACAAAGAGATTAAATCTGAGTAAAACAAACCCAAGACACCTACCATCCAGAATTACAAATATCAGTGATAAACAGAGGATTCTGAAGCAGCAAGAGAAAAGCAAAGCAAGTCAATAAGGGATCCTCAATAAGATTAAGTGTCAACCTCTCATCAGAAACCACAGAGGCATGAAGACAATGGTGTGATGTATTTAAGGTACTGAAAGAGAAAAAACTGCCAGCCAACTATTCTGTATCTGGCAAAGGTGTCCTTCAAAATGAAGGTGAGTTTAAAGTCTTTACAAACTAAAACTGAGAGAGTATGTTACCAAAAGACTTGAAATGCAAGAGATAATAAAGGGAGTGTTGTAGCCTCAAAAGAAATGAGAGTGAGAGACTTGAAGAAGAGTGTAGAAATGAAGATTATTAGGAAGGGTAAATTAAAGGGTTGAAAGAAGACAATAGTAAGATATGACAATGGAAAGCTAAAGGATAAAATGCAAGAAGTAAGTAATGCCTTAGCAGTAATAACATTGAATATTTTGATTGAGCTCCCCAATCAAAAAACACAGACTTACAGAATGGGCTTAAAAAATATGAGTCACCTACATGGTGTCAACAGAGACTTACCTTAGACATAAGACATAACCAGGTTTAAAGTGAAAGATTGCAACAACAAAAAATGAAAGATAGGAAGAAGATATTACACACAAATAGTAAACAAAAAAAGATCTGGAGTAACAATAGTACTATCAGACAAAATAGATGTTAAATGCAAAACTGTTATAAGGAATGAAGAAGATCATTATATATTAATAAAAAAGGCAAATCACCAAGAAGAAATAACTATAATAAACATTTATCCACCTAACCTGCATGCTCCAGGATACAAGAGGCACACACTGGCAAAACAGAAGGGAGAAATAGAAGTCTTTATAATAATAAGAGTTGGACACTTCAATACACCACTCTCAGCATTGGCTAGACATCTGGACAGAGGATAAATAAAGAAACAGAGAGCTTGAATAATATGATAAATGAACTAGACCTAACAGGCATTTAGAGAGCATTACACTCAAAAAACAGCCGCACCTACAATTTCCATGTGCTCATGGATCCTTCTCCAGAATAGGTCGTATGTTGGGACACAAGACAGGTCTTAAGACATTTTAAAAGATTGAAATTATGCAAGTACTTACTCTGATCATAATGGAATGAGGCTGGAAATCAATAATGGACAGAAAAAGGGAAAATACATTTACAAATGAAGATTAAACAGCACACTCTTAAATAATCAGTGGATCAAAAAGGAATTGCAAGAAAATTCAGGAAATATCTTGAGATGAATGAAAACAAGGACGCAACATATCAAAGCCTATGGGACAGTGCTGAGAGGGAAATGTATAGCCCTATGCTTACATTAAAAAAGAAGAAAGAGCTAAAATCAAAGACCTAACTGCACACCTGGAGGAACTAGTAAGATAACAGCAGATTAATCCCAAGCCATGCTTAAGGAAAGACATAATAAAGAGCAGAGCAGAAATAAATGAAATTGAGATCAATAACAACAACAAAAAAAAATAGATTCAACAAACATACAGCTGATTCTTTGAGAAGATAAACAGAATTGACAAACCCTTAGCTAGAATGACAAAGAAAAAAAAAAGAAATGCAAATAAAATCAGAAATGAGAGGGGGGACATTACCACTGACACCGCAGAAATAAGAGAGGTAATTAGAGGATACTATGAACAAATGTATGCCCAAAAACTAGACAATGTAGACAGGATGGGTAAACTCCTAGAAACACCTTAACAACCCACACTGACCCTAGAAGAAATAGCACACCCCAACAAACTGATCACAATTAAAGAGAAAAAAAGACTTGAAATGTCTTTTTAAGTCTTTTGCCAATTAAAAGACTTGAACAGACATTTCTCCAAAGAGCAAATACAAATGGCCAAAAAGCACATAAAAAATTTGCTCAACATCACTAGTTATTAGGGAAATGCAAAACAAAACTATAATGAGATACCTTTTCACACTTTATAAAATGGCCATTATTTTAAAAACAGAAAACTACAAGTGCTGGAAAGAATGTAGGAAACAGAAACATGTCTTCACTGTTGGTGGGAATGTGGAATGGTGCAGCCTCTGGAGAAGACAGTTTGGCAGTACTTCAAAAAGCTGAATATAGAATTGCCTTAGAATTCAGCAATCCCATTACTAGGAGTATATTCAAAAGAACTGAAAGCAAAAATGTGAAATATTTGCAGAGCAGCATTATTCAAAATTGCTAAAATACGGAACCAATCCAAATGTCCATCAACCAATGAATGGATAAAATGTGAACATACATACAATGGAATACTATTCAGCTGTAAGAAGAAATGAAATTAGGATGTATATGACATGAATGAACCTTGAGGACATTATGTTGAGTGAAATAAGTCAGACACGAAAGAACAGTATTGTATGGTCTCACTAATATGAACTAATTATAATGAGTAAACACATAGAGGTAAACTCTAGAGTATAGGTTACTGGTAAATAAAACCTGGGTTGAAAATGGGAGATTATGCTTAGTAAACTTTATTTATTAATAAAGTTAATTATGAAAGTGTGGAAATGAACAGATTTGAAAGTAACACATTATAATAGGTATAACTAACATAAATATAAATGTGGTTGTGACTGAAAGGGGTAGTATGTGGAAGTAAATGTCAATTAAAAGGAAACTAGAGGGAAACGGACTTTGGCCCAGTGGTTAGGGCGTCCGTCTACCACATGGGAGGTCCGCGGTTCAAACCCCGGGCCTCCTTGACCCGTGTGGAGCTGGCCATGTGCAGTGCTGATGCGTGCAAGGAGTGCCCTGCCACGCAGGGGTGTCCCCCACATGTGGGAGCCCCACGCGCAAGGAGTGCGCCCGTGAGGAAAGCCACCCAGCGTGAAAAGAAAGTGCAGCCTGCCCAGGAATGGCGCTGCCCACACTTCCCCTGCCGCTGACGACAACAGAAGCGGACAAAGAAACAAGACGCAGCAAATAGACACCAAGAACAGACAACCAGGGGAGGGGGGAAATTAAATAAATAAATAAATCTTTAAAAAAAAAAAAGGAAACTAGAAAATAATCTAGCATATGTGTAATAGTGATTTTGGTGGTGGAAAAAGATTGTGATTAATAGCAAAAATGTACAAGAATGTTATTCTTTAAAAAATTGCTAAGACGGTAAACAAATGTGGCTCAAGCAGTTGAAGCAGTTGGGCACCCGCCTACTAAATGGGAGGTCCCAGGATCCATTCCCAGTGCTTCCTAAAGAAGATTAGCGAGATAGCAAGCTGGCACAATGGACTGGCATGGCGAGCCGATGCAACAAGATGATGCATTGTGATGGTGCAACGATATGACGCAATGAAGAGACCCAATGAGGAAACACAATGAAAGACAGAACAAGTGGGAGTAGAGGTGGCTAAAGCAATTGGGTGCCTCCCTCCCACATGGGAGGTCTGGAGTTCAGTTCCTGGTGCCTCCTAAAAAGAAGATGAGCATACAATGAACAGACACAGAGAGCAGACAGCAAGCACAAACAAAACGGGGTGGGGAGAGAAATAAAATCTTAAAAAAAATAAAAAGTGCTAAAAAATGGTGATACATGGGAAAATCATAACTAATGTAATTTATGGATGATAGTTAACAGTAATATTGTAATATTTTGCCACAATGGCAAGAAGATTTTTTTTCAATACTAAGGGGCAACAATAGGGGTGTATAAGAGGGCATGGGATTTTTCCCTTGGGGAATAATGAAAACATTCTAAAATTGACAGAGGTGATAACAGCACAACTCTGTTTTCAACCTGAGAGTGTACCCATTGAATAGATTGTACAAAGCATGGGATTATAGAACATAGGAAAGCTAGTTTTAGATGATGGACTGTGGTTAATAGGACAAATATGAGAACTTTTTCTCAATAACAATAATGTATATATAATACGAACATAGGGTGTTAATAATTGGGTGGGTTGGGGTAAAAATACACCAAATGTAAGATATGGGCTATAGTTAGTAGTAATATTTTGGTGTTGCTCTTTCATAGTTTGTAACGAATGTCTCACAACAATGCAAGGTGTTGGTGGGGGGGAGATATATGGAAGCTTTGATGATAAGCATGTTTGTTTTGTAAAGTCACAAATCTTACTATACGCTTATTGTTTATGTGTGTTCATGTATGAATGATAGACTTCAATAAATTTTATTTTTAAAAAATACATATATATAGTCACATTGGAAATAAAACTGTTTTAACTGGCAGCTATCACTGGATTCATGAATTTAAATGCCAGCAGTTTCACCTTAGCTTGGTTTGTTTTAAATAAACATTTTTTTTCATTTGATCACTATAGTAACAAAAAACAACAAAAATAATTTTTAAATGATGGATGGCTGAAACCTAAAAAAATCAAGACAAACAAAAAGTTTACTTCCCAAGCCCTGACATAAACCATAGTCAACTCGTATAATTTCAACATCTATCATTCCAGTTGTAAACTAGTAGAACTCAGCAGCTTTGGATTTGAAGTCAGGTCATTCCATCACCAACGATACGCTCTTATGCAAGTCACTTCACCTGGAGCTTTCATCTGTAGCTTCTTCATCTGTAAAATGGACAATGTCAATCACGGTCATCATCATCGCCATCATGATCATCTTCACACATCTCTTGAAACATGTAGAAAGCCGTATTTGTTAAGTGCCTAATATCCTGTAAAGTACTATAGCACACTGTGTTTCCCAGACTAACCTGAAAACAAGAGTTGCCTGGAGCTTTTAGAATTAATAATTTTAAAAGGTGCCAAGGGCCCTCACCCAGATCTACAGAGTCAGAACTTCCAAGTGAGAGGTCTAGTAATCTATTTAACCAGAACCCCAGGTGAGTCTCACCATGGTGGAAAAGGGTGCAAAAGAAGCATCTCTCTGGAGCTGGACTCAGATGGGATCTCTTTTCACAAGCCTTTCATGCTACTTTACTGGAATTGTAGTTGGTGCTGTGCGGTCACCCCTCAGGCTGAAGTGTGGTTTGCTGGCCTGGCAGGGGAGCGGCCGTGGTAGGCCTAATTCTGCTGCCCCCATAATAGGGTGGTTGGTCGGGCCCACCGCCACCCCTGAAGGAAGCTCGGCATGGGCGCAGAGTGCCCTCGGGTCTCCCCTTCTCGGCAGCCATGCTTCCGCGGCCGCTCCTCCTCCCAGATGGCGCCACCCGATGCCTTGTGGGGCGGCACCCTTCCTCTTCCTTCTCCCTGCACAGGCGCAGGGCAGAAAAATCCAGTCTGCCCTTTTCCCTCCCCCCACAGCAGCAACAGCCAGGCGTGGGCGGGAAACTCCAGTCTGCCCTCCACCCCAGCAACAGCAGCCACCAATCCCTAGACCCTGCCCCTTCCCCCAGCAGCAGCGACAGCCAATCCCTAACCACCACCCCTCCCCCGTCCGGTACCGCCCACTGACCTTTCGCCGGCAACCAATCAGAACAGGGCATGGCTTCAACCAATCAGCCTTCCCCAGCCCCTATAAAACTGTTGCCTCTCCCTCAATAAAGTGGACTTGCTTGTTTACCTTGTCTCCGCGGTAGTTTTTCTGCCGTGCGCCCTCCAGTCCTGAGAGCCCCCGACAAGGGCCTGGCCTCCCTTGTCCCCAGTTCGTCGCCTGCTTCTCCGGGCGACCCCTTCGTCGCCGGCTTCTCTGGGCGACCCCTTCGTCGCCGGCTTCGCCGGGCAACCCCGTCAGCCGAACCGCGCAACCCCTTGTGAGACCGATCCCTTGTCTGCTGCCGGACCGACCCCTCGTCCCAAGTGGGACCGACCCCTCGTCCCAAGCGGGACCGACCCCTCGTCCAGAGCTGGACCGACCCCTCGTCCGCAGCCAGACCCCACCTCAACCGACCGAGCAAGCCGTCGCAGTTGGCGCCCAACGTGGGGCAAGGCAACCCCACCACAGCCTCACTCCATAACCTGGCAGCCCCCCCCTCCTCTCTTCTCACCGTGGGACTTCTCTCGTGCAACATTGCTGCTACCTGAGCCTTGGCTACCTCATATGATCCACGGCGGTCTGGGAGAATCGCTGGATGGCTTTCTCCTTCCATGTCGGGGGCTTATACCGACCCGCTATGATTAAGAGGAGCCTTGGATTTCTCGGGAGCGCGCGCTTGCACGTCTGAAGTAATCCTACCACAGCCCTACCCCCTCCTCTCTTCTCACCTTGGGACTTCTCTCGTGCAACATTGCTGCTACCTGAGCCTTGGCTACCTCATATGATCCACGGCGGTCTGGGAGAATCGCTGGATGGCTTTCTCCTTCCATGTCGGGGGCTTATACCGACCTACTATGATTAAGAGGAGCCTTGGATTTCTCGGGAGCGCGCGCTTGCACGTCTGAAGTAATCCTACCACAGCCCTACGCCCTCCTCTCTTCTCACCTTGAGACTTCTCTCGTGCAACATTGCTACTACCTGAGCCTTGGCTACCTCATATGATCCACGGCGGTCTGGGAGAATCGCTGGATGGCTTTCTCCTTCCATGTCAGGGGCTTATACCGACCCGCTATGATTAAGAGGAGCCTTGGATTTCTCGGGAGCACGCGCTTGCACGTCTGAAGTAACCCTACCATAGCCCTACGCTCTCCTCTCTTCTCACCCCTATCTTTTCGCTCTGCATTGCTGCTCCTGAACCTTGGTGACCTCATATGATCCACGGCGGTCTGGGAGAATCGCTGGATGGCTTTCTCCTTCCATGTCGGGGGCTTATACCGACCCGCTATGATTAAAAGGCACCAATAAAACTCTCAGGAGCGCGTGCCTGAGCACCTCCACCCCTGCCTTCACCTCTGCCTCCTCCCCTCTGCGCTTGCTCCCCTTTGCCTTGCTCCACTGCTCGTCGTCCTGCCCTCCCCTCATCGGGGCCTTCTTTTGGCCCGCGACCACTGTCGGAGCCCCACCGGCTCCGACCCCTCGTCTCACCGCGCACCTCGGCTCCCATCGCCGCGCTCTCAAGGTAAGGGCCCCTTTTCTTATCGGCTCCAAAAGGCCATTAGCAATGGGTAACATCCTATCTGCTAAGCAAGCCTCACAAGTTCGGGCCCTCGCGGGTCTCCTAGACACTCACCGGTGTAAGATCTCTTTGAAACAGCTTCAAGTGTATTGGGACCTTCTTCTCCCCTTTAATCCGTGGCTTACCACGTGTCAGCTTTGGAACCCGGACACCTATACTCGCCTTATAGATAGGGTCACTTCTGCTGTGGAGCAGGAAGGTAAAAGATTCCCTCCTGGCTTATTACCGGCGCTTTTTACCATCCGCTTCTGCCTTCAAGGCACCCCTACCATTGACTCTCCCCGGCCGAGCCACCGCCGCCGCCATGATTGTCAGGACGGCAACTTTAACAGGGACCCTGATTGGAATTCTGATACCGACTCCGATTCCGACTCTGAGTCGCTTGTTGAGCGTCTTAATAACGCGCTCGAAAATTGTCCCCCTAAACAATGTAATCTAGCAGTGCCAAGCGCCGGTGAAGATGGCGAACTTCTGCCTTCTTCCTTGCTCATAAAGGGGAGGTCCCTTTGCCCCTCCCTCCCCCCGACGACTTCCTGCCTGGGTGGGCCGGAAGCTCCCTCCCCGCCATTTTGTAACACCGCATGGGCAACGGCTCCTCTCACGCCCTCCGCGCCAGCGGCCCCCCCCGGCTCCGCCTCCCCCTGGCAGCCCCCTCCATCCGATCCATGGCAAGCTGCCGCATGCGCGGCCCCCTCTAGCCTATTTTTGGACCCGTATTCCTCCCCCGTCGGGGCACCTCCGCCTACCTCCCTGCCGCCTCCTACCACCTGCTTTCCCCTTAACGTAACTCCCACCCCTCAGCGCCCCTTTCCATGGTACCCACATGATGCGGAAAGTGTTAAACAGCTCCGCAAGGCCGTTAAGGAGGACGGGTTAGGCAGCCCTTATGCTCAGCATTTGTTAGAGGAGATGTCCACCCTTCTGTGCATCCCCCTCGATTGGCTCCAACTGGCCCGTACCATCCTCACACCTGGCCAGTTTATAAATTGGTGCGCCCATTTTCATGCCGAGGCTGAAAAGCAGGTTGCGGCCAACATCGCAAGGGGTGTTAATCACCCACCAGAAGCCTTCACCAGCACCGGTCAGTTTAGCCAGGCTGCGGCCTACTACCGTGCTCCGGCTGGCTTCTGGCTTCAGATTCGCGAGGTCGCCCTACGGGCCTTTCGCGCCTGCACTGCCAGTAGTGCTGACAAGTTCACTAAGCTCACACAGACCAAGGATGAGGACTTTTCTACCTATGTTTCCAGAGTCCTCCGGGCATGTGAGCGCAGGGTCCACGATGAACAGGCTCAGTGCGCCCTCGCCCGTGAAATTATCCTTGAAGGGGCCAGCCCCATTTGTCAACAGGTGATCGCTCCCGTGAGAGAAAAGTCGATAGACGATTGGGTAATTGCCTATAACGGCCTTGACCAACAGGCTGCTTCTTTCGCCAAGGCTGTCACGACAGCCATGGCACTTAACTCCTCTTGTTTTAGATGTGGCGAGCCAGGTCATTTCGCCCGTGAATGCCCGGCAGTCTCTGCACCGCCGGGCCCTCCTGTTCCTCCCCCCCCCACTGCCCCGATGGGGCCCTTCTACCCCCTGCCCCCGCTGCGGCCGGGGGTACCATTGGGCTCGCGACTGCCGTATGCAGCCTCCCCTGCAGCAGCAACAGCCATCTTTAAACTCCAGGAGGGGCAGGCCTCAGCCCCACCCCAAAGAGGCTCCCCATCCCAACCTTCCAAAGCCCTGATGTGGACAGTCCCCATCACGTCCACCAGGCCTACCATGAGGTTTAAGATTCACCACCGCTGGTATTCTGGGACCCTCGACTCGGGTGCAGAGGTCTCTTGTTTCCCTGCTCATTTCGCCGCCCAGTGGTCTGTTCAAGAAGGCCCTTCCGTCCAAGGGGCCACTGGCTCCTCTACCTCCCTTCGCGCCAGTCACCCTATTGCCTGGGAGGATGGTGAGGGACGTGTGGGCACATTCCGGCCCCTCTTCCTTAGCACCCTTGATACTATACTTTGGGGGCGAGATGTCCTGGAGGAGTGCGGTGTTCAGTTAACCACTCAGCCCCCCCAATAGTTTGCGCCACTGCTCAATTAACACCTCCCACACCCACTCCTCTGCGGTGGGATACAGAGGAGCCTATTTGGGTGGAGCAGTGGCCCTTGCCATCCCACAAACTCCAAGCTCTTCGTGAGTTGGTTCGAGAGCAGCTTGAAGCTGGACATATAGAACCGTCCACAAGTCCCTACAATTCGCCCGTTTTTATCATTAAAAAGAAGGCCACTGGCAAATACCGCCTCCTACATGATTTGAGGGAGATTAATAAGCATATCCTCCCCATGGGAACTCCCCAACCGGGACTCCCTCACCCAGTGGCCATTCCTAAACACTTTTTTGTGGCCACTCTAGATATTAAGGGCTGCTTTTTTTCCATTCCGCTTCACCAAAAGGATCGCCCGCGCTTTGCCTTTACTGTTCCTGTCCCCAACCACCGAGGGGCAGCCGATAGGTATCAGAGGAAAGTCCTTCTACAAGGCATGCACAATAGCCTGGCCATCTGCCAGCTGTATGTGAACGCGGCAGTCGCCCCCTTGCGAGATCTGGGCTACCTCATTCACTATATGGATGATGTCCTCGTCGCATGTGAGACCCATGAGAAGCTGCAGTATGTCCTCTCGCAACTTTGGCACAATCTGTCCGCCATTGGCTTAACAATCCAGAATGACAAGGTCAAATTTGAACCCCCCTTAACCTTCCTGGGGTTCCATATCTCCCAGCATGTAACCCCAATGGCTGTGCGACTAAATGTGCCAGACCGAGTCACCCTCACAGAGCTCCAGCAGCTCTGTGGGAATATCAATTGGGTCCGTCCGGCTCTGTCTGTTACCACGGCACAGCTCCAGCCATTATTTGCTCTCTTACAAACCAGTCATAAACCCCCCTCTGCCGTGTCCGCAAAGACAGCCATCACACCCGAAGCTCGAGCCGCCATTGCCGCTGTAGATAAGGCCCTTAATAACTGCTGCCTCCAGCGGTTCGATCCCCAGCGGCCTCTCCAGGCACTGGTCCTCCCCACCAAGGGAACGCCCACCGGAGTTCTTTGGCAGGACGGGCCCCTCCTCTAGCTCCATCCTTCTAAAAGCAAGATGCAAAAGATCTGCCCCGCAGTAAGACTATGGATCGCTCTCGCAGCCGATTTAGTGCAGCTGTCCGTCCATACGTTTGAAACTCAGCCTGCTGTAATTGTTTGGCCGCTTAATGCGAAAGAAACCACCTCCCTCATTAGGGATAATGAGCAAATGCAGGTGCTGTGTGAGGGATTTGCAGGCGATTTCAATTGCCATTTCCCTAGTCACCGCCTACTCCAAGGCGTGTCCAAATTTCCCTTCCGAAGTCCTTTTTTCCCCTTCCCGTCTTCCTCCCCCTTTCCGAGGTCCGTCACTATTTTCACGGATGCGTCTAGAACTAAGTACTCCATGGTTGTGTACCTGGACGGAGTCGCAGAGCCGAAAGTCTTTACACATCTTAACCTACACTCCGTCCAGACGGGAGAGCTTCTGGCTATTGTAGAAGTGCTTCGCGCCTTCCCCTGTGAACCTGTTAACATCTTTACAGATAGCCTCTATTCTCTGCAAGTCTTCAGGGTCTTGGCATTAGCTACATTCTTCCCGACCTCCTCTCCTATTGATGAGGCACTGGATGCCCTTAAGACCCTTCCTGAAAAACGCATGGCACCCTGGTATATTGCTCATATCCGGAGCCACTCCGGGTTGCCTGGCCCCCTAGCGGCAGGCAACAACACCGCGGATCAGACGGTCTCCGCCCTTGCCCTTGATACGGTCGGAGATGCTATCAATCAGGCTAAGTCCTTACATTCGAGGTTTCACTTTTCTGCCGCCTCACTCCACCACCTTTTGCCTGAGTTGCCAATTGAGACTTGTAAGCACCTAGTGCGGACATGCAAAACCTGTGCCCCCTTCCTGCCTCTGGGGCCTCTGCAACCGCAGGGGGTGAATCCCCACGGCCTTAGGCCTAATTCCAGGTGGCAGCTGGATGTCACGCATGTCCCGTCCTTTGGACGCCTTAAATTCTTGCACGTTATAATTGACACTTTCTCCCACATGTGCTATGCAGTCCCCTTGCCTGGGGAGACTGCTAAGCACTGCATTAAGGCCCTTCGGCAAGGGATTCTCTTCATGGGGGTCCCCTGGAACCTAAAGACGGATAACGGCCCTGCTTATCGCAGTGAATCCTTTGCGAGCTTCCTTCAGCTCTACCAAATCGCCCACCATTTTGGTATCCCATATAACCCACAAGGACAGGCCATTGTGGAGAGCTCCCATCGCCGTCTGAAACAACAAATTGAAAAACAGAGGGAAAGCCTCCCTCACGCTCCTCCCGGAGACATCATCACCGCTGTCCTAATCCATCTAAATCTCTTGACCTTTGATAAGGATGGTCTCTCGGCAGTCCATAGACATTGGGGCCCCTCGTATCGCCCCACACAGGCCCCCCTGGTCCTTTGGAAGGACCCTCAAACAGGTCAGTGGCGTGGCCCGTGCCCTCTTCTTACTCAGGGCCGAGGTTTCACTTGTGTCTTCCCGCAGGATGCCACTCAGCCAATCTGGGTCCCCGGGAGATACGTCAAACCCGCCACCTCAGCAGCGGATGTCCCGCAGGGCACGGAGCCAGATGCGAGTGATCCAGCACCAACTGAGCCAGCTCACCCTCCACCCCGAGAGGCAACCATCCAACCCTGAAGTCCGTTCACTGCTCGCACTCTACCATCAGTGCAGACGCCGCAACCCTCGCCATGCTGCCGAGCCAATTAACATAGTCTCTCTCCTTCTCCTTATGCTCTCCCTCGCCACCTCTGGCCAAGCTAACCCCTCTCACCAGCCCCGCTAAACGGCCCGCAACCCACTTTCCCCGGCCCGCGGCTTGCGGAGCTTCCTCCTGTCTCGACCTCACTCCTCTTCTCAGCCATCCAAAGCGTCCTTTCTCGTCCCCCGCCCCCCTCCTTTTTTCGCTTGAACCCCTACTGCGTTGCAGATTGGGCCGCCCCATGTCGGCCCGCCCCATTAACATCGGCCTCTCTCGCGCCCGTGAAGACTTTGGCCTTCTTATTGTCCTCGCCTACGTCTCCACCACTCCCGACGCTGCCGCCACCACTGTCGCTGGTGCCCTGACACGACTTGTCCTCACCGCTGCGATCCTCCAGACCATCACACAGTCTGCCTCTACCGCTCTTCGCCGCCAAGAAGAGATCAACTACCTGTAACGCGCTGTCATCCTGGACTTTTAACAAGCAGATGGACCTTATAGCCACCAAGATCAACGAGAATTGGACATTGGCCACCCTTGCTTGCAACGGCAAGATACCGCCCCCCAAATTGTACATTTGTATCCCCGTCATACTCACCTCCCTCTTCAGCCCCGCTTCCCTCATTGCTTACTGCCTCTTGGGCCTCGGCTACTTGTTGCTGCTGCCATCCTGGCCCTTATTTGAAAAGAAGGGGGAAATGCGGTCACCCCTCGGGCTGAAGTGTGGTTTGCTGGCCTGGCAGGGGAGCGGCCGTGGTAGGCCTAATTCTGCTGCCCCCATAATAGGGTGGTTGGTCGGGCCCACCGCCACCCCTGAAGGAAGCTCGGCATGGGCGCAGAGTGCCCTCGGGTCTCCCCTTCTCGGCAGCCATGCTTCCGCGGCCGCCCCTCCTCCCGGATGGCGCCACCCGATGCCTTGTGGGGCGGCACCCTTCTTCTTCCTTCTCCCTGTGCAGGCACAGGGCAGAAAATTCCAGTCTGCCCTTTTCCCCTCCCCCGACAGCAGCAACAGCCAGGCGTGGGCAGAAAATTCCAGTCTGCCCTTTTCCCCTCCCCCGACAGCAGCAACAGCCAGGCGTGGGCGGAGAAATCCAGTCTACCCTTTTCCCCTCCCCCGACAGCAGCAACAGCCAGGTGTGGGCAGAAAAATCCAGTCTGCCCTTTTCCCTCCCCCCACAGCAGCAACAGCCAGGCGTGGGCAGGAAACTCCAGTCTGCCCTCCACCCCAGCAACAGCAGCCACCAATCCCTAGACCCTGCCCCTTCCCCCAGCAGCAGCGACAGCCAATCCCTAACCACCACCCCTCCCCCGTCCGGTACCGCCCACTGACCTTTCGCCGGCAACCAATCAGAATAGGGCGTGGCTTCAACCAATCAGCCTTCCCCAGCCCCTATAAAACTGTTGCCTCTCCCTCAATAAAGTGGACTTGCTTGTTTACCTTGTCTCCGCGGTAGTTTTTCTGCCGTGCGCCCTCCAGTCCTGAGAGCCCCCGACAAGGGCCTGGCCTCCCTTGTCCCCAGTTCGTCGCCTGCTTCTCCGGGCGACCCCTTCGTCGCCGGCTTCTCCGGGCGACCCCTTTGTCGCCAGCTTCACCGGGCGACCCCGTCAGCCGAACCACGCAACCACTTGTGAGACCGATCCCTCGTCTGCTGCCGGACCGACCCCTCGTCCCAAGTGGGACCGACCCCTCGTCCCAAGCGGGACCGACCCCTCGTCCAGAGCTGGACCGACCCCTCGTCCGCAGCCAGACCCCACCTCTACCAACCGAGCAAGCCGTCGCAGTGCTGGGGCTTAAGATATATATATCTAGGGGATTTGAATTTCTGGATGACAATATGATAGCCAGGCCCTGACCTCAACAGACTACAGCTCCTACACTCTGATTTATGGGACTTACTCCACTCAGCTAACATGGAGTTGAAGAAAGTCAACCACCACACCATGGAGCCTAGAGTGCCTACAACTGAAAGCAGGAGGTTTGCATCCAGTATCCATGTGGAATCTAAACCCCCTCTTGACATATATGTGGAATGGACACAATCATGCCAAGGTCCACAGGAAGGAGGAATACAGTAAGGATCAGAGTGGACTTAATGATATTCTATTCATGAACTATTGTGGTTAATAATCGAGAAAATGTGGCATTGGTGTGGAAAAAGTGGCCATGGTGGCTGCTGGGTGCAGGGAAGGGGAGGAAGAGAAGAGATGTGGAGGCATTCTTGGAACTTGGAGTTGTCCTGGGTGGTGCCCCAGGGACAATTGCCGGATGTTGTATGCCCTCCCACAGCCCACTGGATGGAACGTGGGAAAGTGTGGGCTATGGTGTGGAACACGGGGCATGGGGTGCAGCGATGCCCGGAGATGTACTCACCAGACGCAACGGATGTGACATGATAGGGGAGAGTGTTATTGGGGTGGGAGTGGTGGGGTGGGGGCGGTGGGGGCGAATTTGAATGTAATATCTTTTTAAAAAATGAATAAATTGAGTAGAATTTGAAAAAAAAAAAAGAAGAAGAAGAAGAAGCATCTCTCCATAATGCTCGTGATCTGACCAAGGAGTAAATACTAACCACAAAGAGGTGCATAAAAATAGACAAAATCTTGCACATCAGATTCCTTTCACTTGAAGAAGGATCGGAAGAGGAAAAGACCCATGTCACTCCAACTTGTTGTTTCAAAATGGTGATTTCCCTACATAAAGATTTTACTATCACGTTAGGAACAGCAGATTTAATGGGACCAGCAGATTTAACCCCTGTGCTGTAGCTGAGTAGCCTGGGTTCCTCTGCATTGGGAGGGAAGTTTCCTGAGACAGGAAGCCAAGGTCATTTCTGCTAAAGGAATCCCCATGGAAGCCAAAGTCATTTCTGCTAAAGGAATCCCTGTGGAAGCCAAGGTCATTTCTGCTAAAGGAATCCCCGTGGACACAGGGCAGCAGTGGTACAAGGCAGGCCGCACTGGCTGAGGACAAAGACCCTGCAAACACTCTGTTATCAACGTGGTGCGTGTCACCACGTAAACCCCTGACCCCCAGATCCCAAGCAACAGCAGCTGACCCCACCCAATCACATTGCCTTCATCAAAACAGCTCGTGTGACTTTTTTTTTTTCATTTTAAAAAGTTTACTGAAATTATTGAAGTATATCATTTATACACGAACACACATAAACATTAAGAACATAGTAAACAATGTGAACTTAAAAAATCAACCTGCATGTCGCCACAGTGTTCCTATGCATTAAGCACCAACCAATACCTGGCATTGTGGTAAAACATTTGTTACAAATTCCGAGAAGTAATGACAAAACATTACTACTGCAGCCCATATCTTACATTTTGTGTATTTTCCCCCAACCCACCGAGTTAATGACAGCCTATATAGTATTATGTATTTGTTATCATTCATGAGAGAATGTTCTCATATTTGTTCTATTAACACAGTCCACAGGATTCACTGTGTTATAGAGTCCCATGCTTTGTACAATCCATTCAAAGTGTATACTCCATGGCTCACAATTTCATCACAGAGGTGTGCTGTCACTACCTCAGTCAATTTTAGAACATTTTCATAACCCTAAAAGGAAAAATCCCATACCCGCTTTGCCTCCAATTGTTGCCACTTAGATTAATATAATATTTTTTTGGCCATTGCTGCAAAAATATTACAATATTACTGTCAATTATCATTCATAAGTTAAATTAGTTGTAATTTTCCTAGGTATCTTAACCCTATATAAAAGAAGAACGTTCTCATATTTATGCTGTGAACCACAATCACCACCGAGATCACTGTTATAGTCTTTAAACTATCCTCTAGCTACTTTTCAATTGGCCACAGACTCTCCCTTTCAGCCACAAGCACATTTATAAATCAGCAGTGTTAGTTATACTCACTCTAATCTGTTACCATCAACTCTATTCATTACCACACTTCTTTAATAAAACTTATTAAAAATTCTACATACATTAAGCATCAGCTCCCGTTCTCAACCCACATTCTATCTCCTACTAACCTATTTTCTAGAGTTTACTTCCATGAGTTTACTTATTATATTTAGTTCATATTAGTGAGAACATGCTATACTTGTCATTTTGAGTCTGACTTATTTCACTCAACATAATGTCCTCAAGGCTCATTCATGTGTCATATACATCCCAATTTTATTTCTTTTTATAGCTGAAAATTATTCCATTGTAAGTATATACTACATTGTATTTACCCATTCATTGGTGGATGGACATTTGGGCTGGTTCCATATTCTAACAATTGTGAATAATATTGCTATGAATATCAGTGGACAAATGTTAGTTCACATCCTTCCTTTCGCATCTTCTGAATATATTCCGAGCAACAGGATTGCCAGATAATAAGGCACTTTTATATTCTAGTGGTACCACCAAACTGTCTTCCACAGAAGCTACACCATTCTACACTTCCACCAACAGTGAAGGAGTGTTCCTATGTCTCCACATCCTGTCCAGCACTCCTAGTTTTCTGGTTTTTTTTTTAAATAATGGCCCTTCTATAAGGTGTGAAATAGTACCTAATTGTAGTTTTGATCTGAATTTCCCTGATTGCTAGTGATGTTGAACATTTTTTCATACGCTTATTGGCCATTTGCATTTCCTCTTTGGAAAAATTTCTCTTCAAGTCTTTTGCCTGGGGCGGCGGGACTTGGCCCAGTGGTTAGGGCATCTGCCTACCACATGGGAGGTCCACGGTTCAAACCCCAGGCCTCCTTGACCCGTGTGGAGCTGGCCCATGCGCCGTGCGGATGCGCGCAAGGAGTGCCCTGCCACGCAGGGGTGTCCCCATGTAGGGGAGCCCCACGCACAAGGAGTGCACCCCGTAAGGAGAGCTGCCCAGCGCGGAAGAGAGTGCAGCCTGTCCAGGAATGGTGGCACACACACGGAGAGCTGACACAACAAGATGACGCAACAAAAAGAAACACAGATTCCCGTGCCAATGACAACAACAGAAGCGGACAAAGAAGTTGCAGCAAATAGACACAGAGAACAGACAACTGGGGGGGGGGTGGAGAAAGAAAGAAAGAAATCTTAAAAGAAAAAGTCTTTTGCCCATTTTTTAAATTGGGTTGCTTGACTTTTTATTGTTGAGTTGTATGGTTTCTTTATATAACACAGATAATAAAAAATCTTTATTGGATAGATGGTTTCCAACTATTTTCTCCCATTGATTAGCCTTCCTTTTTCATTTTTGACAACTTTTGCTTTTTTGAAGAACAAAAGTGTATAATTTTGAGGAGGTCTCACCTATTTATATTTTGTTTCATTGCTCATGATTTGGGTATACAATTTAAGAAATTAGTGCCTACTAATGGTACACTCTTATCTTGAAGGTGTTTCCCTATATTTTCTTCTAGGAGTTTTATGGGTGTAGCTTTTCTATTTAGGTCCTTGATCCATTTTGAGTTAATTTTTGTGAGATAGGGGTCCTCTGTCTCTCTTTGGAATGTGGATATCCAATTCTCCTGACACCATTTGTTGAATAGATTGCTCTGGACCAAGTGGGTGGGTTTGACAGCCATGTCAAAAATCACTTAACTATAGATGTGAAGGTCTGTTTGAGCTCTCGATTTGGTTCCATTTGTCAATATGTCTATCTTTATGCCAGTACTATGCTGTTTTTAACACTGTGACTAAGTAAAACCTTTAAAGTCAGGAAATGAGAGTCCTCCAACTTCATTCTTCTTTTTTAAGACATTTTATTTGCTATTTGGGGCCCCTTCCCCTTCCAAATAAATTTGATAATTTGCTTTTCCATTTTTGCAAAAAAAAAAAAAGGCAGTTGGAAATTTTATTAGGATTGTATTGAATCTGTAAATCAGTTTGGGCAGAATTGACATCTTAATGATATTTCGTTTTCCAACCCATGTACAGAGTATTCTTTCATTTATTGATGTTTTCTTTGTTTTCTTTTAACAATGTTTTGTATCAATAGTTTTCTGAATACAGGACCTTTATGTCCTTGGTTAAGTTTATTTCTAAATATTTGAGTCTTTTAATTGCTATTATAAATTGAATTTTTTTTCTGACTTCCTCCTCAGATTGCTCATCAGTAGTGTAGGAAAAAAACTACTGATTTTTGTGTATTAATCTTGTATCTTGTCACTTGGCTGAACTCATCTACTAGTTCTTTTGGCTTCTCTACATTCCCACCCTACTGCAATAGTGACATACATGTGTTCTAATTCACAGAAGGACATTCTTGCATTTGTACTAGTAACCACAATTCCCATGCACCTCTGGGTTCACTGTGCTGTTCGATCCCTAGATTATTGTCTAGCTTTCTTTCATCTGACATTTACCTCCCTAGACTACACTTTTCAAGCACAATCCCATTTATAAACCAGCTGCTACTCACGATAATGTGTTACCATCTCTTCAAGACCTGGTTGTAGGTTGCTGCCTTCTTAAACCTTACACGAAAAGCATGAGCAATGAAAGAAAACATAGATAAATGGGACTTTCTCAGACTTAAACCCTGTGATTCTCTATTGTTTTTTGTTCTCAATTTCATTTATTTCTGCTCTGATCTTTATTTCTTTCCTTAGACTTGGTTGGGACTAGTTTGCTGTTCTTTTTCTAGTTCCTCCAGGTGTGCAGTTAGGTCATCGATTTTAGTTATTTCTTCCTTAATGTAAGCATAAGGCTATAAAGTTCTCTCTTAGCACTGCCTTTGCTCTATCCCATAGGTTTTGATATGTTGTGTCCTTGTTTTCATTCTTCTCAAGATATTTACTGATTTCTCTCACAATTTCTTCTTTGACCCACTAATTATTTAAGAATGTGTTTCATTTCCATGTATTTGTGAATTTTCCTTTTCCAGCCTCATTCCATTATGATCAGAGAAATTTGCATTAATTTGCATAATTTCCTCTTTTTAAATTTATTGAGACCTGTCTTATGTCTGAACATACGGCCTACCCTGGAGAAGGACCCATGAGCACATGGAAATTGTATATGCTGCTGTTTTTTTGAGTGTAATGCTCTCTAAATGTCTATTAGGTCTTGTTCATTTATCATATTATTCAAGCTCTCTGTTTCCTTATTTATCCTCTGTCCAGATGTTCTAGCCAATGCTGGACTGGTGTATTGAAGTTTCCAGCTCTTATTATAGAGACATCTATTTCTCCCTTCAGTTTTGCCAGTGTGTGCCTCATGTGTCTTGGAACACCCAGGTTAGGTGAATAAATATTTATTATAGTTATTTCTTCTTAGTGATTTGCCTATTTTATTAATATCTAATGACCTTCTTCAGCCCCTAGAACAGTTTTGCATTTAAAATCTATTTTGTCCATTATTAGCATCGCTACTCCAGGCTTTTTTTGGATACTATTTGTGTGGATTATCTTTTTCCAACCTTTCACTTTCAAACTGATTGTGACCTTATGTCTGAGATGAGTCTCTGGTTGACAGCATATAGAGATGGCTTATATTTTTTTTATTCATTCTGTCAGTCTATGTCTTTTGATTGGGGAGTTCAATGAGGCTCTTCTTAAACTGTACACTTTTATCTACAACCCCACGTTGTTTCACACCTGCCTACTGTTCTCCCTACAAGAAATGCCTTCCTTACCCTTATTCCTCTTAAGATCTTTAAAATGCATCTCAATCCCTCAATGTCAGGGAAGCGCATCCCCAAAATCATGTCCCACGTCTGGGTGGAGATATTGAATATACACGCTGAGATTAGCTTAGAGGGAGGCCACATTTGAGCAGCAAGGAGGCTTTCAGGAGGTAACTCTTAGGAAATATATGCTACTAGGTTAAGTTTCGATTTCATAAGAAAAGGGTCATAATCCAAGCATCAGTATCAAGGGTCTGGCATGTTGGTCTGTCCTCCTCCACTGGGCACTGCCCATGTACTCTGGACATTCTGGCTACTCTATGAGAGAATGTAGCAGGACTCCCCAGGATAAGAATTCAATATTCCATTGGTTATTCTTTGGGTCTCCCCCCACTGAGACTATGCCCATGATCACTTGAACACATTCATACTCCATAGAGGCATGTCCCATGGGCATCTCTCCCTACACACTCCCCGCTACCGATACCTGCACCAGTGATCCTCCCCTGCCACAGGTGCAACCCTTCTGCAACACAAAATCTCCCCAAAAACAAAGTCAACAAGAAAGTAAGAATAATAATTTAATTTTAAAAAATTTTTTAAATAAAAATTTTGTGGCATTGTGCCCTTCCTCACTGTAATACCTGTTATCTTTTTTTATGGTGACAGTTTCTTCTGTATGTTCCCCTGATATTCTATTTGTCTTATTTATGTTTACATTATTTTCCAAAAAGCTTCAGGTTACAGAAAAGTCACATAGAAAATATAGGGAATTCCCGTATATCTCCTGCTTCCCCCGCTACATCCTCCCCTACCATTAACATCCTACGTGAGTATGGTACATTTGTTAAAATTGATGAACAAATATTGAAGCATTGCTACTAATCATGGTCAATGGTTTACATTACGATGTACCTTTTTTCACTATATGCTTTTACACATTTTGACAAAATGTGTAATGACCCGTACCTGTCTTTACAAGGTCACGCAGAACAATTCCAATGAGTCAAAAATGCCCTATGTTCTGCTCATTCTTCCCTTCCCCACCCCTCAGAAACTGTGGCAGCCACTAAGTTTCAAATTCTGAATAAGGTTCACAGTTACATACATTAATATCAAGGGACTATTACCAAATGCCAACTAGTGATGTTTTCGGAAAAAACATCTAGACCAAAAAGGGGAAATACTAAATACAAATGAGTTTCTATGGCTAAGGGATTTCAAAGTGAGTCAGGACATCATTATGCACATCGCAGGAGGATCTCACTTACTGCCACAGTAAACAGTGCCTCGAGAAGTGGTGCTCCTCCACCATCCCAAGGATCTGAGAGGGTCTACAACTGCAAGCAAGAGAGTTCCATCCATCAGCTGTATGGGACTGAAGCCCCCTCTCAATTAGAGGTGGAGTGGGCATCACCATCCCAGAATCCTCAGGATTGGGGGACGAACTATGGGCTAGAGTGGACTTACTGGCACTCTACTATAGATTTATTGTGACTATGGCAATGAAAGAAATTATATCATTGATGTGGAAGCTGTGGCCACTGGAGGTTCTGAGGTCAGTGAGACGGAAAACAGGTGTAATATGGGGGCATTTTTGATTTGGGATTTGTCCTGAATGACATTGCAATGACACATTACAGACCATTATATATCTTGCCATAACCTACAGAATTGTGTGGAACAGGGTGTAAACTACAATGTTAACTATAATCCATGCTGTGCGGCAATGCTCCAAAATGTGTTCATCAATTGCAATGAATGTACCACACTAATGAAATAAGTTGTAAATGGGGGTAATTGTGAGCAGGAGCAGGGCATATGGGAATCCCTTATATTTTTATGTGACATTTATGTAATCTAAGTACCTTAAAAAAAATTTTTTTTAAAAAAAGCAATGATCTAACTACCACGATCTAGTTCAGAGAAGAAGTTTTGGAGGATTTTGTGCAGAGGATGTAGGTTGAGTCCAAAGAGAGCTGAGTGTTAAGTAAATGGTTGAATATTACAAATATTGCATATCTGCTGTTTTTCTGCTCATGTTGTTATAACCAGTAAAAATAAATTGTGAATTTAAAAAAAAAAAAAGAAGAGGTGCTCCTGAGGGCTCTAGAAATCTCCAGGCACTAAAGACAGGGCAGACAAACCCAGGAAAATGGTACCCCATCGGTGGGCCTTACCTTGAAATATATGATAACCTATCTCCCCAAAGTATTAAGTTAGACTCATTTATAATTTCCCTACACATGGTTCTCATGCCCCTTTTACTTGAACCTATGATTAGTCCCAGAGACTTAAACCTTACAGCTGTTCATATGCTGGTTGAGTCCTGACTCTCGGAACTGCAGCCAACCTCTACTCTCCAGTTCTTTGGACTCACTCAAGACAACTAACAAGGAGATGATGATGGAAATCACCAATCCCCAAAACCAGAGACTATCTACAACTGCAAGCCACACAGTTCCACTCATCTGTCCCAAGAAATCTAGGCCCCCTTTCAATCAGGAGCAGAGCGGGCATCGCCGTCCCCAAATCCTCTAGATTGAGGATCGAACAAGCATAAGGGAGGGAAAACAACTAGGAACTAAATTAGACTTATTATTATTCTACTAATAGAGGAGCTTGTAACACTGATATAAAGTCAGTGGTTACCAGAGGGTCTGAGGGGAAGAAGAGGGAAGAATAAGTGAAACATGGGGCATTTTGGGGACATTGAAATTGTTCTGCTTGCTACTGCAATGATGGATACAAGCCATTACACATTTTGTCAAAAACTTTAAAATTGCATGGTACAAAATGTAAACCATAATGTAAACTCTACACTGTGCTTAGAAGCAATGCTTCAAAGTGTTCATCAAATGTAACCAATATACCACACTAATGAAAGATGTTGTTAATGGGAGAAAGTGTGGAAGGGGGGAGAAAGTGGGGTATATGGGAATCCCCTATTTTTTTGAGACGACATTTATATAATCTAAAGCTCCTTTAAAAAGAAAGAAAAAAATCCATTGCCATTTTTTTTAAATGCAACTCAAATGCCACCTCTTGCAGAAAGCACTCCTGAACTCCTTCCCATCCAATGTAGATGCCCTTCCCCTCTGCTCCAAAAGCATATGTGTGGCATCTACCACAGCTGCTATTACCCTGTCTTTGGGTACTTATTTTCTATTCCCACTGCTCTTTAAAGGCAGGGGTTGTGTCCTTCCCTTTGGCTTTGTCTCCCCAGGGTCCATGAGAGTACTTGGCACAAGTCAGTGCCCAGGTGTGGAGGCGGGGAGGGAGAAAGAAAAGAACAAAGAAAAGGAAGAGAAGAAGAGTGTTCCCCAAGCTTGTACAAGCTAAAATAGTACTAACAATCTCAACAGGACAGGGGAAGTTCACAGAACTCCTTTTTCCTAAATAAATTGTCCATGAGTGTGCTCAAATTGGACATATCTTCACCTAAAAACCTGTCCCCAAACTCAATAAAACCATTTTTGGTCAATTTATATTGCCAGAATAGAAAGAGTTCACCTACAGAATCTGGTTATTGTCTACCTCTTTGTTAGTATATAAAGGTATAGCTAATAACAGCTCAATGTTGCAGAATTCTTTCAAATGACCCAAGAATTCATACCCATATATATTTTTTAAGATTTATTTTATTTATTTTTCCCCAACCCCTCACTGTTTGCACTTGCTGCGTCTGTTCATCTGTTTTTTTTTATTTTTTTTATTTTTATTTACTTATCTCCCCTTCCCTCACCCCCACCCCACTCTCTGTGTCCATTCACTATGTGTTCTTCTGTGTCCGCTTGCATTATCAGGCGGCACCAGGAAACTGCATCTCTTTTTTGTTGTGTCATCTTGCTGCATCAGCTCTCTGTGTATGTGGCTCCACTCCTGGGCAGGCTGTACTTTTATTCACACAGGGCACCTCTCCTTGTGGGGTGCACTCCTTGCACATGGGGCACCCCTATGTGGCATGGCACTCCTTGCATGTGGCAGCACTGCATGTGGACCAGCTTACCACATGGGTCAGGAGACCTGGGGGATCGAACCCTGGACCCTCCATATGGTAGGCAGATGCCGTATCAGTTGAGCCATGTCCTCTTCCCTCTGTTTCTTTAGGGGGCACCAGGAAATGAACCTGGGACCTCCAATATGGGAAGGAGGCACCTAATCACTTAAGCCACGTCCATTCCCTACTTTGTTATGTCTTTCATTATGGTCTTCCTCCTGTGTCTCTATTTGCGTCGCATCAGCTTGCCATGCCTGCCTGTTGCATCAGTTCTTTATCTTGCCCATGTTCTCTAGGAGGGAGAAGGAACCTCTGCACCCTGCTTTGTTGTGTCTCTCATGTTTTCCTTGTGTCCCTTGTTGGGTCATCTTGTTGTGTCACCTTGCCACACCTGCCTGTCATGCCAGCTTGCTGTCTTCTTTAGGAGGCATCAAGAACCAAACCATGGACCTCCCATGTGGTAGGTGGGACTCAATCACTTGAGCCACACCCGCTGCCCTCATGCCCATATTTTTTAACAACCAATCTATGAAGGCATATATCAACCATGGTTGTTTTCTTAACAACCAGTCCTTGAAGGAGTTGGTAGGGATGTTAAGCACAGGCAGAATTTACAAGTGAGTTTAATATTTGGAAAGCAAAACCAAATGAGCAATCGCCCCAGGTAGTTCAGGTCAGCCCATACTAAAACAAGGCAGAAATGGTCAAACATGTCTATCTTTACTAACTTACTTTGTAAAATTGGGTGGGTAAAATCTGAAGGCTCAGAGGTATGAAAGAATATTCATGAAATCAGGCTCTGTGGAGCCTAAAATACATGCCTTTTCTTCTCAACCCAACTGCATGGGAGAAGCTACAATGGTCAATCTTGACATTTAAACAGGAGAGTAAAAATACTGAGATTTTAAGACCCATAAACCACTCAAATAATAATAGATTAGATCCCTAAGAGTAGTCAACAGAATCTCAGAGACAAGAGTTGTTGAATTACTTCTGCTTAAGTTTTGTAACCTCCAAATGATGTCTGCGAGCTCTTGAATGCCAGCACCATGTTCTGTTCAGCTTGCCAGCTTCTGCATATCTCTCTCCTCTTTTCTAGAATACTTTTATTTTATCTTCCCACCATTTCTCCTGAATATTCCCATGAACATTTGGAACTGCTTTTTCTGTCTCTTGTAATAAAATTTTTGAGTGCTAGGTGCCTTATTCTGTACAAATATTGGGCACTTGCTCTATTTTAAATCCTCTAATCTGCATTACCTGCATCTCTTTGTGGATGTTATTTGCATTTGCAATGTCACTTAATGTAAATTTTATTTGTCCTTGCAGTTTTACTTAGTGGTGTTTAACTATGGAGCAAATACAGCTTTAGGAGATTGTTCAGTCCCTCAAAAGCCCAGGATTCAGGCGCACAGACCAAGAGTTCCCATCAGCTCTTCAAGTTACAGATAGATTTCTTCAGTTTGACACTCCCCGCCCCACAAAAAGCCAACTACAACAAATGATTTTCTTTTGAAGTCTTGCCTAGCAATGGCTCACGTTCAAATGTTTGCCGGTCAAAATGTTTCCTGTGTGTGAGAATCACTCCAGGATTTTGCAAAGGATGAAAGATTTTGTAAATTTAGTAACATGCATAACCATAAGCAACCATAAATCCCTCGAATTAGACAAGCATAGCCACTCGAACATTCTTATGTTTACTATCCCTGTGAAGCCCTTCAAATGAAACCTTATATATCTAAAGATCTGGAGACAATTAATAAATGAAGACCATTTCGGCTTTACAGAGAGTAAATAATACAGCTGTGTCCCTTTGATAAAGGTCTTATTCAGACACCCAGAGCACAAATGTCTTTCAATAATAATGTCTAAGAATGGATGTGAGAATGGGAATGGTAGAATAAATTCAAAGTAAACCCCAATTGAAATATCTTGAAGACCAGTGAATTAATTTTAAGCTAATTCATTGTAAAATAGTGGGACCTCTGGGATCAATCTCTCTGGAATCTTAAGGGAAGAAAAAACCCTCAGATCTATTCTAGTATCACCCATTTTCCTAAGGACAACACTCAGAGCAGGTGCGTCATAGCTGTGGTCACTTGGCTGAAGCACTCATTCGCAATATTTCTTATGGCAAAACACTCACACCCCAAACCCCACCAAAAACCTAAGAGGCTGACTTGACTTCAAAATTTCTTGAGTTTAAATGGGCTTCTCAGGCATTTAGGGTCCTATCCAATTTTGAAGAAATACAAATGTTTAGAGAAATTACTTCCAGGTCTATGGGAGAAGTAATTGTGTTCAAAGTATTAAACTAAAACACAAGTAGAACTAGGCATAAAGCCCCAAAAATTAGACATGTGGGTATGATACCAGTGAGGAAAGTTTTCAAGAAAAACTGTAAATAGAAAAGCCCATTTTCAAACAATGATAAAATTTCAGATTCTATCCAACTCCTCCATCTCTCTGCCTATCTGCACCATTCAGAAAATCAGTTCAAGAAATAAAATGAACAATTCTTGGAAATGTACTAAGTGGTGTCATTGTTCTAATTACATAAAATATATTAATTTAATTCTTACAAAATCTTTACGAGGTAAATTTTATCATCCCCATTTTGAGGATAAGGTAACTGAAGCTCAAAGATGTTAGGTAACTTACCCAGGGCACACAACTAGTAAGTAGCAGAAACTTGAATGGATCCCAGGTAACATGGTTCTAGAACCTATGTTAAATATTATGCATTATGCTACTGTTTTTGAGAAATTATCATTGTGCTGAAAAATAAAAGGCCTTCTTAGGTTGCCCACATTCAGGTTTTTGGGATTATACTTTCCCACCCATAGGCCAGTCCCACCTGTGACTAGTTCAGGTCCATGAGTTTTAAGTGGAAGAGATACGCGCCTTTAACTGGCAGCGTGAAACCCTCCACTGTGCTCTCCTGCTTCAGTAGTTGAGGAGGAAGCCTTCTGTCACAACAATGAAACCACAAAAAGAAGCAGGCCAGGGCACAAACATCTGAGATCACCCTATACCTCTTCCTGAGACCTCTTTGCCCTGATTTCATAATCTTGTTCTTTTCAAGACCCTGACCACTCAGTCAACCTATTATCCACAACATGTGAGTCAGTGTAAACCTAAACCTTGAGTCAATGGAAAATCTCAGGCATCACCCAAGAGTTGACTCACTGGGTCAAACTCACAACTGCTTCTCAGGGTCCGTTGAGTAGGAGTGCGATTAGGTGTCATCTGTTTCTTCTCTCTGTGCCAGATCGTGAAGGCCCCTGCTTTACCTTCTCCTCTGCCTGTCCAAATCCACTGTCCACCTTACTGCACATTTCAGAAACAAGATGTCATGGAATGCATCAACCCAAATCCCATTCTCTGGCTTCCTATTGGATTTGGTTGACTGGAGGCATCAACAAAGTACTGCAGTTTGAATAAAGGTCAGGGTATTTATTCTCCAAACTATTTCTCTCAAAGATTACAGTTTGGCAGGGGCAGGATACCTTTCCCCAATCCACAGATCTTTTGGGGGGAAGCCTTCTCTGGCAACTGCAAGTCTCTTCAGGTCCCTGTAACCATTCCCTTTCCTTGTCCTTTCAGGTCCAGAATGTGATCTGTTTTCCACAGTTGTGAGGCCCAAGGTGCTTCACTATTCTTTATTTCCCGTGACCCTGGTACAATCTACCCATTTGTAAATACAACTGTTTACAATGGTCCTATTCCATGCCAAGTCCCTGTTTCGTGCCAAGATCCTTACTTTTTAGGAGACTCATCCATTAAACAGGCCCGTGCTTTTTCTTATTCTTTATACTTCCTGTGGAGACCCCTCGAGGAAGCCATAGATTTGGCTTGAGGAGAGAAAGTGAGGCAATAGGATAAAATATCATGGGTGTCCAAACACCTATGCAAGATTCCAATTAATCGTGCCTTTTTGTTCCTTCTCCTCTCTAATCTCATACTTACCATTTCATTTAGTAATGGAATGCTGTGCAATCCAGCTTTGTGTTTTCACAAAGCCTTTAACACCCAGGTCACAACAGGCGTCTGAGGCCCACCACATACCACCTTGTCCCTGGGGACCCTATTGTCAGGCCTTCAGTGTCTGCAAGGGTCCAGTGGCAAGCCAAGAGCTGTTTTCCTGATGGAAAATAATGTAGCTGGAGAAGGTGTAGCCTTACCCTAAAACCTCAGGCATCTTCTCTATGATTCTCCTTTTGGTGTTGCCAGTCCTTTATACAACATCCCTCTCTGCCAGACGCTTAGAATGCCATTGTTCCCTGGCTTATGTGACTTACGAATCAGGAAAGCTTATGTTGTAGCTTAGGGTTGTTACAGAACCTTATCTTATGCTGAGCTCTACTCAGCACATTGACAGAACAGCATGCTCAGATATGATAGATGTTGCCTATAAAACTCAAAGAGGCCCACTTGTGTGGGCAAAACAAGGTTCAGGAACTTGTCTTTCACTTTACTACTGCCATTTTGCTATTTGTTTTATGAATGTCATATATCTTTTTGTTCCTCAATTCTTTTGTTTCATTGATTTTTTTTTTTTTTTTTTTTTTTTTAGTGTGCCATTTTATTATCTTCTATTTCCCTTTCCGTGTATGCTTTAGTTTATTTCTCATTGTCTGCTTTGGGGATTATGATTAACATGTTAATTCATAATAACCTAGTACTGATATTTTGAGCAACTTAGAAGTTCAGGACAAGAAATGTAAATGATGAATCGACTGGATTTTCCTCCTTTAAAAAACACCCTGTCCCGTTACAACCTGCTATTGAAGGAAAGGTGAGTTTCAGTTGTTGCATAAATTTCAAAGGCCTATAACTTTATTTACTTAAAAGCAAGGGAACTTCAGCAGCATATTAAATTAGCACTTGGATAATTATATGGAAAATTTTAGTTCTAAATTTACCTATTATGTGATTTTTAGAAACAAACAAGGTATATGGAATATGTGTCAAATATCAATTCACTTTGAATCTACAGAGCATTAAAAATTATCATTTCTATTTCAATGTTCATAAAACTTTTCCTCTTTTATAATAAAATTCCTTTACTATTTTTTTATTTTCTTGGAATTAGAGCTCTACTGATTTCATCCAAACCCATGATAATTTATTAGAGCAATACCTGTAAGAAGCAGGTGACTTTTCCTGGTTTTTAGCAAGTTATCTCCCTTGAACCAGACATCTAAAAGGTAAACACATGGTTACCCAGAATTTGTTTTGTTTGGTGTGTAAAGTACTGTAAGCATGAAGACATTATTTCATATTGGATGCTCCAAGGTCTGTACCAGCCTAGTACAAAACTTAATATTAGCTCTTCAAAATGCCCAGCTTGTAGGAGTTCCTGTTCCTTAGTTAACTATATGTCCCTCCCTTGCACATATTTACATTATCTTTATAGATAGTGCTAGAGAACTGTAACCGAACTCTGATAGGGGTAATCATATGATTATATTTATTTTCAACTTGAAAGTTAGGGATTATGAGTAGAGAGATGACAGCTCTCTTCTCAATCAATGCATGCGTTATTACTTTTTAAAAGGATCTTGTGTTTCAGCTTTTCAGGACATAGCTTCAGTAAGAATTTGTGAAAGGATGTATATACCCACTCACCACTACCATCAGTGCCAAAGAAGCAGAAACCTTAGGGTCTCCAGCTGATGTCCTAGAGGACTTTATAACTGTGCTGTCATTGTGGGGGTTTTTCCCTCCAGAATCCACAATCCCTACAAGCAGGGAATGCAGGGCTCTAGGGACAAATTCTCATGTATCTATTTATCTTTACTGAACCCCTTCAGTGTGGGGGTGCTGGAGAGGAGGACATTTCTAGGCCACGCTACTAGGCTTACATGTTCTCCTTGACATCCCGTCCTAGGAGATAGAGCCAGGTAGGGCATGCTTGGAGAAGGAACCTCCTTCTGGGCTCAGACTTCTTAGGAAATGAGATTGTCCACCCTGCCTGTTCACTGATAGGGTCATGCCTGCCTTCGCTCACTCACATGTTATGTGCGGATTCTTCTCATAGCAGATCCCTACTTCCTTATACTGTGCTCTCCCAGGGTCCTGACTTTTGGACCCTATTGATTTATACAAGGAAGATTGAATGACCCAGCAGAATACAGAACTCTTAGTCTACAACTGAGATAAGAGAGCCTCCCTCCTAACATCCCTCATTGAGGTAAAGGAGGCTAAAGAATCGCCAAGTTCATATCTATTCCACCCCAAGACCCAGTGCCAGATCCACCTACCATGCCATATGATTTCCTCTGATTTGTTCAACGTCTCCAGCTTCACCCTCTTGACTTCCAAATCAACTATGTCTTCATCTCTTTATGCTGTTTTCTGACCCTGAATGTTTCAAGGAGGAGGCAACAACTTGAAAGGGGTTTTTCTGCCTAAACCTGTTTGGTTATCAGAATCACTTTGGAAAATTTAAATATTATGTTCCTGGAACAACCCACAAGGATTCCAAGTTGGTAGGCATGGGATAATGGAGTCCATAATCTATATTTTTATACAGTTTTATACAGTTACACAGTTTTATACAGTGATTCTGATGATTATAGGGTGTGATTATAGATTTTACAAGTAAGCTTGGCTAGGTTGTGGTGCCCAGCTGTTTGGTCAAACACTGGCCCAGTAGTCACTATGCACGTACAGCCCGGAGAAGGGCTTCAATTCTGTCAAAGGTGTAGCTAGTGGACCCACAGTGCTCAGTGACATTGTAGCCTGTAGCTTTCTCTCCTTGTCCAAAGATCAGGCTGGCTTGAATTCCAGTGAGTCTGAATGTCTTAAAAAACCATAATGTGGTGGCTTTAAATGCATAAGCATGCCTTTTCTTTCTTTTAGGTACTTGGTTGAATAACTATAAGAAGTGTTAAACACAGGGTCTATAATAAAGACAAAAATTAGCCTGAGGAGAGAAAATGAATGGTTTATGCCTTGAATTTTACAAGTCACCTTTCTAATTAATTTCTTATTAATTGGGTTACAAGTCCAAAGCAGGTCCAGTTAATTTCTTCTTAAACAACTCATAATGAATCATCTACTATGTCTGCCAACTTTAACTGATTTGTGCCTGGACAAAGTCTATGCATTGGACACCTGGAAAGACAGAAAGATTGTGGGAACTAAATGTTACGGTGAACTGGGCCCACCCAGGGAGAGGTGACAGGCAGCTGATTGAGCTGTTTTTGATTACCCCTGTGTTTCAGTTTGCTTGGCTGCTGAAAGCAATATAATCATGAAATGGTTTGGCTTTTAACAATGGGAATTTATTAGCTTACAAGCTTTCAGTTTTGATGCCATGAAAATGTCCAAATCAAGGCATCATCAGTCAATGCTTTCTCCCCAAAGACCAGCTGCTGGCAATCTTAGACTCCTCTGTTAAATGGCAAGGCATTTGGTAGCCTCTGCTGGTCTCTCCCTTTTCTTCCTTATTTGAGGCTCCTTGCTTCCTTGGATATCTCTCCCTTTCTCTCTCTCTCTCTCTCTCTCCCTCTCTCTCTCCATCCAGTTTATAATGGAATCCAGTAAAGAGGATTAAGAACGACCCTGAGCCATGCCTTAACTGAAGTAAGGTTCTACTTACAATAGGTTCATACCTACAGAACTGGATTAGCTTTAAGAACATAACTTTCAGGAGTACATACAGTTCCAAACCACCATACTCTTGCTTCAGCTCTAGTTGAGGGAAAGAGCTGACTCACAAATATATCCCTGAATAAAAAAAAGAGCATAAACAGAAATTATCACATTACTCTTATCAACACTCTCGTCAACTACTAGCTCCACTTACAGAAGGAGAAAATGAAGAAAGAGAAAATAAGAAAATGAGGAATGAAGCACATAAAAAGTGAGTGATTATCCTGTGGTTAAAGAGGGGTCTTCCCCCTGATTCTAGAAAAAGATTCTTCCTTTTCACACTTTGAAGTTTCAGAAACTGGCCAACCATCCTGGGTAGGAACAGGGGGAAATTACATGGCCGACATCATAGGAAATAAGGATAAGGCTATAAATTGGCAAGATTGTAGCAATAAATGTGGTATCTTGGTAACTAATATAGATGCCAAATACCTGGTTTAAAAAAAAAACTGCTGACAACCTAGATGTCCTTCAGTGAATGAATGGATAAACTGTTCCATTCCTCCTTGGAATACTACCCAGCAATAATAAAGGGAATGAACTACTCATAACCATAACTTAGAGGAATCTCTAGGGAACTATGCTGAGATGAAAAAAGCCAATCTCAAAAAATCACATGCTGTATGATTCCATTTACACAACATCTTCAAACGACAACATCATAGAGATGGAGACTAGACTAGTGTTCACCTGGGGCTTGGAAGGGGGTATGGGCGAGGTTGGCCATGGCTATAAAAGGGTAGCACAGGGATGGATCTGCCCTATGTCTTGACCTTGAAGATGGTCACAGGAATCTACAAGGTGATAGAATTGCATAAACTAAATACACACACGCACATGCAAATAAGTGCATGTAAAGCTGATGAGATCTGAATAAGATGCTTAGATTATTTTAATGCCCATTACCTATTTGTAATATTGAACTGTAGTTTTGTGAAGTGTTGCAATCAGAAAAACTGGGTGAAGGACACATGGGCTCTGTCCGTATTACTTTTTAGAACTGCATATCAATCTACAATTATCTCAAAATATACAGTTTTAAAAATACTAGATATATTCAAAGGAAAAGTTGTTGAAAGTGAGTGGAAAAATCTATGAAAAAAAAATGTAAATGGTGTGTAAATATCAAGGCTGTCTACAAATACTTTAGAATATCCCAACCCTCACATCTAATAAATCAGAAATCTTGCCAGTAACTGAAATACATTTAAATTCTAACCCACATGTATCTCCTGCTCCCCACCCCCAGCCTATTTTCCAAGGCATGGGAAAAGGGTGGCTTTGACTATTATTTGTGAGGGACTGGCCTCTTTCCACCAGTTGGCTGTCATACATTAATCAAGCAAGAGAAAAGGACATGAGGGAATAAGCAAATGAAAAAATTTCCTGATGTATCCAGTGAGCTTTTCTTCTACTTCTACACTACAGAACTTAAAGCTCGTAACTCACAATTTTTTAAAAAATACTAAGATCTTTTACGGATATTTGTATTTTTGTGTGTCTATTTTATCTGCCTCATCAGATAAGTTTCATGGGCCAGAACTCCTTCTGTTATTACTTTCTGTTATCTGCAGTGTTTAGAACTTCACTAACCTTACAATCATGGTTCGTTAACTACTGATGGAATTACTGATGACCTACTGTCATTAGAATAGATTCTTTGAAGTACTTTTCTTTTCCCCAGAAGTGGCAATGGATTTGCTCTAATCCACCAACACAAGTGCAACCAATTATTGGTTATCTTTGGCAACTGAGAAAGTTGGAATAGTAACTAGTGGGAGATTTCAGACGTGAAGAGCCCAAAGGTGAGGACAAGAAAGTAAAGGAGGAGAATGTTCTTTCCTTCATCCATCCAAATTGCTGGTTAACCCATGCAACATTGTTCCATTTATACACCAACATACCATTGTAGTTTCTTCCCCTCCCCAAGATAGTTGGGCAGACTGTACAAAGCACTGCTGGGTCCCACCTTGAACAGGTGTCAGCAGTCACACTGCTGTGCTAATGCAGAGGGCAGAGGACAGATTTGACCAAGGGGACTTCATTCTTAAGCCCATATGTTCCCATGCCACACGTAAACACAAGCATTACTTGCAAGGTTTCAGCCTTAGGTTGTCCCATGTCTTGTTTCAACTCTTCATTTTCCAGGGTAGTTTTATTCTTAGAGAAAAGACATTTGCCTGGGCTTAACCAACGCAGTGTGCAATGTATTATGATATTTCCGCTGGATCACTTTCCTCCAACAACAAAACACTATGGGGGAACTTTATTATGCAGTTCTAAGCAACAAACCAGCAAAGTCTAAACAGACTAAGACACTTATTTTCACTATCTTTTAGCAGTACTCGAGGCAAAACGTGGGAGATTTTCCTCTCTGGGTAATAGTGGAAGCTGAAGGGAGCCTGGTTCCCACTGATGCACTTGTTTCAACTGTGGCTCTACATTGGATTTACCTGGAGAGCTTTTAAAAATACTTATTTCTAGGTCATTCCTTTAGGGTGGGTCTAGGCATCAGGATTTTTAAAAGTTTCATGCCAGAGTAGGATGTGTACATCATCCCCAACCCCGTGACTACCCTCCAGAAAAAAAAGTTGAAGTATCAGATGAAGGGCTCTTGGGAGAAAAAACTGAGCTGCTCAGCTCAGCACTCTTGGTGCTTCCAAATCATTCCACCTGCAGAGCAGGTCGGTCTTGGTCACTAGGTTAGTGAATGAACCCAACAGCTGTCTATCTGTACCCACAAATAAGTTGAAACAAACGCATTTGCCCAAATCTGAAGCCCTGGTCTCCAGTCAGCTCCTTTGGTAACATATCTGACATTTTTATTTCCATCTGAGTGTCTCCTGTGCCTTACTTCTCACTTGGTTCCAAGCACAGAGAAGAAAGGTGCTATTTGGGGGCTCTCCCCCAAACTTCAACAGTTATAACCAAGTCAGAAAAACATACCCACAACCTTACTCTCCACATTTCCATTTACAAGATTGAATAGCTACAGTAACAGCTACAGTTTCTTACAGTACTTTGGAATAAAAATGCCAAAATAAATAAAAACTCATTTTAGAACTTACCAGTTCTCCACCATTTGAAGCAAAGACATCTGCAGCAACAGTAAACCTGAAAGCCCCTGTTGAAGTTTTTTAATTCCTATTGCTATTACACAAAATATATTAAGAGTCTTAAAGCTAAGTGAAAGAAAAGAAGCTATTATTTCTAAACATCCCCACCGAAACCCACTCCTATGACCTTCAACCACCATCTGTGGCCCTTGGTAACTGAGCCTAGAGAGCACAGCCTGCTGGGCACACCAAGCACGGCCCCTGAGCTGGCCTGGGGCATCCTCTATCGTGACATCATACCAAGGCAACAATCGTGTCAAAATACACCTGTTTTAGTTCTTCAATTTTAGCTCTTTCTTCTTTTTTGATGTATGAATGCAAAATGTCCCACGATGATGAAAGAGGTTGTTGATGTGGGAGGAGTGGGGTGAGGGGGGTGGGGGATATATGGGAACGTCATATTTTTTTAATGTAACATTTTTTTTTAATAGAGGGAAAAAAAAGAGATAAAGCTAATGTTAATGTACTACGAACAGAATAGAACAAAGACTCCTCAAGACTCTGTGTCTCTCCTGTGGAGAGCTGGCCACTCTCTCGCCAGATGGATTTTGATTACTTTTGATCAGGTCATTCCTCCCATGTTGCAAGACTCATTGGGGCTCTGAGGTTTAGAGCCCCTTAGCAGGGATAGCCCCTAAGCTGCAAGTTAAAGTATCATCCAGGAGAGGACACTCTGCCTGGGACCATTTTTCCAATTGGGACTCTGATCACCTGTAAAGAGACTTCCCAGCCCCATGAGAGATCAGATGTTGTGTTTTCCTGATTTGGGGAGGGGTTGTATATATTTTCATTCTTTCCTATGTCATTAAATTGATTACTTTTCTTTTCAAAAAAAAAATATACCTGTTTGCCAGACTCTTTTTTAAGCTGCTTTTTCTGATACTTCACATCTGATTGGGAAAGTACATTCATGTTTCTACTCTTAATTTACCTTCCAGTTCATCAGACATCACAATTCTCATGGACAATGAGTCAAATGTCTTGAAGACCACAAGTTGTTTTGTGAAATAAAAGGTATTTGGCTTAGAAAATCAAGTGCAGGTACGAGGAACAGAAACTTCCTTACACTAGCTCAGGTGATGAGCATTTATTTTATGGATACAAATCCCATGTAGTATAAGGGGGGAAATAAAATAAATCAGGATCTGCTCCATGACCTCCACATTAGGGGCTTAGGGATCCTAGTTATTGTGAGTGGGTCCAATAAATACATCTGCCCAGTAAGATTTGATCAAAATATTCAACACGTCTCCAGGTTCAGAATCAAATGAGAGAGATGCAGAGGAAAAATAACTACTTTAATATTGATAAAAGCCTGGCTGGAGGATATTGCTTATATGAGGGGCCAGATCTCCTTGCTAACATAATCATCATTAGTTATTAAAGCACTGTATTTTTGTGATTATAAATATGTACTTAAATTTTAACTGACTGATAAAATTTCAACATATTACACATAAGGGTATTTTTTATTCAAACATGCATATTTGCATGGCCCTTATACTTAAAAGTGCTTATTCAGTTATTGACAATAAACATGAATAATTTGCCTCATTTGCAATACAGACATTGCCAAGTCTATTAAGGCTTGATGATAATCTATGTCATTGATCACACAAAAGATCAGGAATATCAGAAATAACACTAAGTCAGCGTTTCCTATTTGGCCTTTCAAAGACTTGGACTCAAGCCAAAACTCAAGAGCAGGATTTGTCTGAATTTTGAGGCCTAGGCTGAACTTCAATGCCTCTCTAAAAAAGAAAACCTGACCAGTAGAGGATAGATTGACGGATACGTCAATAACTAAACCTTTTAGTAATGTAGAACCTCTGAATTATTAGGAGTCTTTTCCTTCAGACCCCTGAAATTTGGTTATTTCATCATGGGTCAAAGAAAAATATATTAAAAACATATAAATAAAATGTAGACAGGGTTAAAGAAAAATATATATAATCCAGCAAATTCTGGTGCACCAGTCCTCAGTGTTCTTGCAAAATATTGGAAAGGAAGATAATTAAAGACTAAAATTAGGGATTTTATGATCAACTATGGAGTTCAGTGATTCTCATTTCCCTTCTTTGTATTAAAAAAAAATCAGTTGTATAAGTGTGCACCTGGGTTTGGTTATAAGATTTTAAGTATTCCCCGTTGGAAGCACTTCACAACAACCTTTTAAAAAAAATATTACCAATATGCTTTGCCTAAAGTCTTGGCATTGGGTCCCAGGGAAAATTGTAACTCTTCTGGCTGGTCTGCTAAGAAGTATCAGAGCATATTCAGAGTGCTGTTAAATACTCTCAGAACCAAAGTATGAATTGAAAATATCTTAATTCTTGGCATTTGAGTGTTAAATTCTATCCAAGCTTCTATAGATTTGGGGTAGGAAGGGATTTCGATATAAACCATTGTTTTGATTTCATTTATTTCACATCACATTTATAGGTGTTTTGAAATTCCTCCACTATAATCGATTTTTTCAGTGCCTTTTTTTTCCTATGCTACGTATCCTTTGGAGCCCAGCTGATTCTCTGTTAAGGTGCTTGAATCTTAACCCTTGCCCATTTGTCATCTACCAAAACCAGATCAAGCACAGCATCTGCTGTCAATCAGAGAACACATCAAAGTGTTCCCTTTCTCAGTTAAGGTCGATGTGGAATGAAGGTCACTAGGCAAGTGTAGTGACCCACCATGTGTAGACTCAAAATCCCTGGCAGGCTTCACTATAGTTTTGTATTTAATTCATTCATATTAACAGATTTCAGGTATTCTGCATATATTGTGATCAAAATTACATGGTGACTTTTTCTCCAGAATAATGATGAGCTCTCTCCAAATAAGTCATTTTTCTGTGTTAAAGGCTTAAAGTCTTCATGGAGTACATCTAATGGGCACTTCCTCTATTTTATGAATTCAAACAAATTTAGGGCATAATGGAATTGATAACGTGCCTTGGCTAGTGAAGTTTTCTGAAAGCAGAATATACAAACGTAGCAAAACACAATATGATATCTTAGGGTTGCACAGAAAATAGATCCTCAAATTAGACCTATCATACAAAACTTGTATTTTTCCAGAGAATTCAGGAATGTAGTGAAAAAGGCACATAGAAAATTGAGTAGAATCTGGCAAGATGCAATTTTTTGTTCTGCTCTGGAAACTGACATAAATAAATTCTAAAGGAATTTAAGCAATAACTATGATGGTGATGGTGGAAACTTAATATTTCTCTGTCTTTGGTATTTTCTTGGAAATTTGATGTATTGAGGTTAAATTTTATTTCCTGATGACTTTTGAGAAATAACTGTCATTTGCTAGTAAGAGTAGAATCAAAATATGGGTATCATTCCTACATTTGTTGCAAAAGCAATTTTTTATATCCACTATAAGTAAGGTATATTTCAGGAGAACGAGAAATTAATTTCCAAGAAGTATTGGGACATTGTGGGATATGATCCTAGGATTTTACTATGCACGATTTCCTGAGAAACTTGTATAAAAATGCAGATTTTGTGCTGTACCCCTTCTCCTCTCCCCATCTGCCTCCCCAGATCATAATTTAGTAGGTCAGGGACAGAGTCTAAAGATGTATATATTTTATAAGGTCTTTAGGTGATTCTGATTAATCCATGAATCATAATTGAGAAACAAAGGAGCAAGATATAATCTAAACTAAATCTGAATCTAGGATAAGATATAACCTAAAGGCATTTTTTAGCTCTTAATATCTTTCAATTAATAGTGATTATTTAGGTTCCTGCAGAAGGATCATGAAGAACTTTAGAAATCCTATTAAGATAATCATTCTTCCCTTGAAGGCAATGGGATATTATTAAAAGATCTTGAGCAAGGAAAGTTACTCTTGTACTCTGGTGGCAAGAAAGGGTATAGATTGGGAAAGGGATAGACTGAAGACTAGTTATAACAGGGCTAAGACATTAATTACCCAAACTAGGAAATGGTAGTATAAATGAAAAAGAAGAAATGATATGAGGTACAGTTAAGAAACAGAACTGACATATTCTGAGAAATTGGTGAGTGATGCAAAAGGAAAGGGAAGAGTTGAAGATGAAAGAAGAGTGTCTAGCCTTGGTGGTGTCATGAATCTAAGCCAGAAGACAGAGAAAGAAGCTGTTCCTGGAGGTTGATGAAATCCATTGTGGACATGTGGAATTAGAGGTGCTGGCAAACTTCAGCATAACAATACTTAAAGCTCAGGTGCATGGTTGGGACTAGAAGTGAAGATCTGGTCATCATCTGCACAAATCTAATAATTAGGAGGTAGAAGTGAGTTGACCAAAGAACTCTCTAGCATACATAATTAAAAGAAATTTAATGGCCACTATTCCCAGAACTGAACAAGTTCATGATGGGGCTATAGAAAAAAATTGGAAAACGTAAGAGAATATCAAGATATAATGGGAGCATTTGTGAGAAGAGCTTGGTTTCTCGTGATTATTTTTTCAATTGTCTACATAATCTTCAGTAAGTCACCTAGTCCTTCCTGTAAATGGATTTAAATTGAGTAATCATTTGATCATCACATATATTTCTGAGAGCTTATGTAAATCCTGCCAAACTAATATTAGAAATTTGCTCTGTGATTTTAAAATGCAGCATTAGGTGTGCATAACTGTCCGCTTTGACTTTGTCATAACTTCATTCTACGGAGCCGAAGAAGATTTTTTGGTATTAGTCACTACTTTTCTTATGAACATTCCCAGCTTTCAAGCAATGGCCAAATAGCTTAAGTTTAAAAGCTTTAAAATAAGACGCATATGTCCTTTAAAATTTTTAAGATACTTTTAAAACCTCATCCCTAAATCACCAAAGTCTTTTTGCAAAGAAGGGTGTGGTATGACATTTATTTACCACATTTAGGTATCACTTCTTCCATTCAAATGGCAGTAATTTGTCCAAAAGGCCCAATTATAGTAGGTAAATATTTCTATAAAGAACATCTGGCTTTTTGGCAAAGCATGGATGGTTTTTACTAATAGTTATTCCATTTCTCTGAGATGTTTCATGCTCTGCCGATGCAATCACAGTATTCTTGGGCTGCAGAATGTTTTTCCATTTCACCTGGGAAACAATTCTTTTTGACTTGTTTTCTCTATTATTCTGGTTCTGTTTCAGGCTTAATCATAGTACTGACTTGAAACGCACTGCATACATCTTTCTGACATACAGCATTTCCATCCGTACATTTCCTTTACCCTCTAAGTTTTACTTTATGCATGAAGAGTAGTCTAAACATATAATATATAAATTAACATCTCTTATTTCTAAGCCCTGGTCCTGTTCAACCATTATTTTGGGGTCAAATAGCAGATAAACTACGTACTGAAATACCCCTTGCCAGCCTGAACTCTAATCTGAATATCTTTGTCCACCAACCAAGGTTACAGCAGAAGCCAGCTGTGCAACAATGCTGTGTATAGAAATATGGTGACCTACAGAAGATGAACCTGAGACAGAGTCTTTGGCCTGAGCCATGGTGGACATTTTCAGGACAGTTGACCCACAGCCCATGAGCCCCATGCCACCTCTTGCAGAAGCCCGACCCTGCTCCACAGCTTTCTCCCTTTGTCTCACAACCACGTCCACCAATGAGAATGCTAATTCACCAGCTGCCCATCTTAACAGACTCAAGAACAAGGGGAAAGGCAGTACAGAAATTAGGCGGCAGCTTATAGAAGTTAATGTGGAGCTGTGGAAAGCTAAGAAGAATGACCAGATGCTGAAAAGGAGAAATGTCAGCTCTTTTCCTGATGATGCTGCTTCTCCATTGCGGGAAAACCATAACAACCAGGGCACAGTAAATTGGTCTGTTGATGACATTGTCAAAGGCATAAATAGCAACAATTTGGAAAGCCAGCTCCAAGCTACTCATCCCGCTAAGAAACTTCTTTCTAGGGAGAAACAGTCCCCCATAGACAACATAATCCCAGCTGGTTTAATTCCAAAATTTTTGTCCTTAAGCACAACTGATTGTGCTCCCATTCAGTTTGAATCTGCCTGGGTACTCACTAACATTGCTTCTGGGACATCAGAATAGACCAAGGCTGTGGTAGACGGAGGTGCTATCCCAGCATTCATTTCTCTGTTGGCATCTCCCCATGCTCACATCAGTGAACAAGCTTTCTGGGCTCTAGGAAACATTGCAGGTGATGGCTCATCTTTCCAAGACTTGGTTATCAAATATGGTGCAATTCATCCTCTGTTGGCTCTACTTGCAGTTTCTGATATGTCATCTTTAGCATGTGGTTACTTAAGTAATCTTACATGGACACTTTTAAACCTTTGTCAAAACAAGAATCCTGCACCCCCTTTATTTTTTTTTTAAAGATTTATTTTTATTTATTTAATTCCCCTCCCCTCCCCTGGTTGTCTGTTTTCTGTGTCTTTTTGCTGCGTCTTGTTTTCTTTTGTCCACTTCTGTTGTTGTTAGCGGCACGGGAAGTGTGGGCAGCGCCATTCCTCGGCAGGCTGCTCCCTCCTTCGCGCTGGGCGGCTCTCCTTATGGGTGCACTCCTTGCGCATGGGCTCCCCTACGCGGGGGACACCCCTGTGTAGCACAGCACTCCTTGCGCGCATCAGCACTGCACATGGGCCAGCTCCACACGTGTACCCCCTTTAGATGAGCAAATTCTTCCTACTCTAGTTCGTCTCCTGCATCATGATGATCCAGAAGTACTAGCAGATACCTGCTGGGCCATTTCCTATCTTACTGATGTTCCGAGCGAACAGACTGAAATGGTTGTGATAACGAGTTGTACCCCAGCTTGTGAAGCTCCTAGGAGCTTCTGAATTGCCAATTGTGACTCCTGCGATAAGAGCCATGGGGAATATTGTTACTGGGACAGATCATCAGACTCAGGATGTAGTAGATGCAGGTGCACTTGCTATCTTTCCCAGCCCACTAACTAACTTCAAAACTAATATTCAGAAGGAAGCTACTTGGACAATGTCAAACATCACAGCTGGCCATCAGAACCAGATGCAGCAAGTAGTGAATCATGAAGTGGTCCCTTTCCTTGTTAGTGTTCTTTCTAAGGCAGACTTTAAGACACAAAAGGAAGGTGTATGGGCTGTGACCAACTATGCAAGTGGTAGAACAGTTGAACAGATTGTATACCTTTTCCATTGTGACATAATAGAACCATTGATGAACCTTTTAACTGCAAAGGATACCAAAATTATTCTGGTTATTCTGGATGCCATTTCAAATATCTTTTAGGCTGCTGAGAAACTAGGTGAAACTGAGAAATGTAATATAATGATAGAAGAATGTAGAGGTTTGGACAAAACTGAAGCTCTACAAAACCATGAAAATGAGTCTGTTTACAAGGCTTCATTAAGCTTGATTGAGAAGTATTTCTCTGTAGAAGAAGAAGATGATTGAATGTTGTGCCAGAAACTACCTCTGAAGGCTATACCTTCCAAGTTCAGGATGGTATTCCTAGGAATTTTAACTTTTAGATTGTACAGCTGAGGTATAAAGTTGTTTATGTACTATGTTTGGTATAAGTTTGTCTTGCTGTTTCTCTCCTAAGAGCTCTTTTTTATATGTGATTTGTTATGTAGCACTTTTTTACAACAAAACTATACTTGAACAGTTCCAAACTGTACATACTGTATGAAGCCTCTCTTCAATGTGTTTCTTATTTCTATGTAGAATTTCATATCTTGCAGTGTGTTCTGTAAACAAATTAAATTTCACTTTTTCTTCAAAAAAAAAAAAGATGAACCTGAGTCTGCCTTACAGAGGGATACAACTAAAAACACAGTCTAGCAACACAAGACAAAATATCAAATTAAAAGCTGATTCAGAGCCAGTGAACTTGTAAAACCCTGCTGGAAGGCAACTGGAATACCATCCATGGAGTGGCTTCCCAAACCAGACTACATATAAGAGAAATTCTCTGTATTAGTCTTCTATCATTGTATAACAAATTATGCCAAAATTTAGTGGCTGACAGCAACATTTATTAACTCACAGTTTCTGTGGGTCAGGAATCTGAGCACAACTTGACCGGGTGCTCTGCCTCGGGGTCTTTCGCAAACTGCAAACAAGGTGTCAGGTGGGCTGTAGTCATTTCAAGACTCGACTGGAGAAAGATCCTCTTCCAAACTCACATGACAGTTAGCAGGATTCAGCCTCTCACTGATACTCCTCTCCAACATGGTAGCTTGCCTCATCAAAGCAAACAAGCTGAAGAACAAAAGAAAGAGGGCAAGCAAGACAAATGTCACAGTCTTATATAACTTAATCTTAGAAGTGACACCCTATGATTTTTTCCCATATTCTGTTTGAAACTAGTCACTAGATCTAGGCCACACACAAGGAGAGAGGCTTACACAGGGAGTGAGTACCAGGGGGTGAGGATCATTTGGAACCCTTTTGAAAGCAGCCCAATGAGTGCAGTTCCTCAGAAGATACACTTACAGGCAAGAATTAACATACTGAAAGCCAGTCCACAGACACATGAAAATTCACATCCGAGGAATTAGAAATAATGGAGTAATCTATAAATGACTTAAAAATAAGTGTAATTAAAATGTTAAAAAGCTTATAAAAGAAGAACTTCCAAATGACGTTGGTGAATTGAAATTGCATTACGTAATTTCCCAATTCTACTATCTATAACAAATTCACCCTCAGGATAACTTAATTCTATAAATTTCAAAATCTGCCTACTAATAAAAGAAAAATACAATTCTGGAGTGAAGAAGCAGAGTTCAGCAACTAACCCTAACCCCTTCTCTTTTCTCTCCCCTCAAAAGAAGCCAAAATGGTGAACTGCTTCTTAAGGATAAACAAAGAAGTGGTTTCTGAAATGGAATCTACTCCTGGTGATGATGTTGTGAACAGTGTTGAAATCACAACAAAGGATTTGGAATATTAAATAAACTTAATTGATAAAGCCTGTGGCAGATTTTGAGAGGATTGACTCCAATTTCTAAAGTTCTACGTCTATTTCAAAGGCAGTAGAGGGTATATTACTGAAATGCCTGTAAACTGGAAACAGGGAATTCCTAGGGCCTCTAGCCAACAGAAGTCCAGGAAAAGAAAGATTCCAACTCAACCCAGGCTCAAATAAGACAGAGAAGACTCTGCCCTTCCAATTTGCCTGGGGCTAACCTTCTTGATTGGAGGACTAAGACCAGAAAGAGCCCATCATCCAAAGAAGAATCAATTTGCAAAGACAGTGAAAGGTGCTTTTTGCCTTGGCTTGTTTGTTTTGATTAGCTTCTGAGTTTTGTTTTGGTCTGCACACTAGAGAGTGGATCAAGCAACATTAAAAAATAAAGACCTCCGATACACAAACTCATGAGTAATTATAAATGCCAGTACTATTGTATTTTTTTGTTACATAAACTTACCACTTACTTCTTCCAGGTTCTAAAATACAAATTCATAAAAAATAATGATAAGTTAATGTTTTGTACTTGGCATTGTACAAAGATATAAGTTTTAACAAGTACAAAAATAAAGGTGGGGGATGGAGGGATATAGTTACAATCTATGTATGCTATTAAAGTTTTAGGTATCTAATCAAATATGATTGTTATAGAGTTACAATGTTAAATTTTAACCCCATGGTTAAACCACAAAGAAAATACGTTAAAAAATATATTCAGAGATAAATGAGAAGGATCACAAAATGTAACAATAAAACAAAACAAACATGGAAGTAAGCACTAACAGAAGAACTAAGGGTTTAAAAAGGTATAAGATTCATAAAGAAAAAAGAGCAAAATGGCAGAAGTTCCTGCAATATCAGTAGTTATTTTAAATGTAAATGAATTAAACTCTCCAATCAGATGGCAGAGATAGCCAGAATGGATGAAAAAGTATGAACCTACTATATACTGTTTACAAGAGACTCTATTTTTTTTATTTCCTTTTTTTTTAAAGATGCTTTAGATTACATAAGTGTTACATCAGAAATATAAGGGATTTCCATATACCCTACCCCCTCTCCCTTCCACACTTTTCACTTTAACAACATCTTTCATTAGTGTGGTACATTTGTTACAATTGATGAGCACATATTGAAACATTGCTACTAATCATGAACTATAGTTTACATTAAAGTTTACACTTTGCCCTGCACAATTTTATAGTATTTTACAAAATAGATAATGGCCTGTATCCGTCATCAGACTGTCATGCAGGACAATTCCAATGTCCCCAAAATGCCCCCATGTTATACCTATTCTCCCCTCTCCCCTCTCAGAACCTCTGACAGCCAATGCCTTCATATTAATGATACAAATTCTTCCATTGCTAGAATAATAATGAGTCTACTTTAGTCCATAGTAGCATCCCCCCTTTATGTTTGTTCATTACTCAATCTTGAGGATTTGAGGATGGTGATGCCCACTCTGTTTCTGATTGAGAGGGGGTTTAGATCCCATGGGGCAGATGGGTGGAACTGTCCTGCTTGCAGTTGTAGATACTCTCTGTTTTTTGGGATGAACACTGTCCATCATCATCCTTTAGTTAGTTATCCTGGGCAAGCCCAATGAGCTAGAGAGTAGATGTTGCATCTCTGCTGAGATTCAGGGCTCAACCAGTATATGAACAGACTGAAGATTTAAGTCTCTGGGACATATATTTAATGGGTATATTGCTAATTATAGGTTCAAATAAAAGGGGCAGAAGAGCCATGTGTAGGAAAATTATAACTGAGTCAAACTCTGTTACATTGGGGAGCATATATCTCAAAGACCCACTGACAAGAGTGCTGAATTCTTGAGCTTATCTGCCCTGCCTATAATGTCTAGATGTCTCTAGAGCCCTCAGGAGCCCCATTGTTTGAGGCACTTTTACTGTGGCAGTCAATGAGGTCCTGCTGAGACAAGCATAAGCGTAACCTCTGGAAAGACCTCCTGAGTCATTTTGAAATCTCTTAACCATAAAAATACTCATTTGTATTTAATATTTCCCCCTTTGGTTGAAGATTTTTTCCAGGTGCATTGCTAGTGGCCACTTGGTAATAATCGCTCCTTACCAGGGAGGCTCATCTCCAGGAGTCACGTCCTACACTGGGGGGAAGGTGGTATGTTCATGTGCTGAGTTTGGCTTAAAGAGGCCACATTTGCTGAACAAGGAGGCTTTCAGGAGGTAACTCTTGGGCATTATACAATCCTAGGCTAAGTTTCAATTTCACAAGAAAAGATTCATAAGTACAAGACTCACAGAACTAGAGTCTGAAAGACAGATTGTCAGGAGACAGGGAGTAGAGGGTGGTGAGCCAATGCTCAATGTGAATAAATTCTATGATAGGGTGGAAAGGGGTAGTTGGGCAGTGGATGGGGGTGACTGTTGCAGAGTTTGATTGGGATCAATGGTGCAGAAATGTGAGGGGGAGTAGGGTGAGAGGGTTGTGTTGGACTATCCATGGGACTAGGGGAAAGGTTAGAGGATGGAACAAGTGAACTCTGGGGATTTGTAGGTCTGTGGTTAAAACTACAATGGTGAGAATGTTCTTTTGCCAAATATGGCAGGAGTGGGTTACTGGTGCAGACTGTTGAGGGTAAGGGGATATGTGGTAAACGGTGCTCTTGGGGCATGCTTCTGTGGAATGTGAATGTGTTCATCCAGTCACAGGGTGTTATCTCAGTGGGTGGAGACCCACACAATAAACGGGGAAATATTAAACTCCCATCCTGGGGAGTCCTGCTAGGTCCTCAATGAGAGCAGCAAGAATATCTCCAGAACATAAGCAGTGCCTAATTAAAAAACAAACAACAACAACAACAAAAAAAACAGACCGATGTGTCAAGACCTCAATATTATTGCATGTAACTATGAACCTTACTCTTCAAAAATTGAAACTTAGTGGTTACCATAGTTTCAAGGGGAGGGGAAGAAATGAATAGCAAAGATGGAATATAGGACATTTTTACAGCTTTGGAATTATTCTGCATGATATTGCAATGACAGATACAGACCATTCTAAATTTTGTCAAAATCTACAAAAGTGTACGGGGCAAAATGTAAACGATAATGTAAACCATTGACCATGGTTAGTAGCAATGCTTCAATACTTGTTCATCAATTGTAACAAATGTACCATACACATGTAAAATGTTATTAATAGGGGAGAGTGAGAAAGGGAGGGGGGTTGGGTATATGGGAATCCCCTATATTTTTCTATGCGACTTTTCTGTAACCTAAAGCTTCTCTGAAGGTAAAGCTAGAAAAATAAAACACTGGGGGAACATACAGAAGAAGTCACTGTGCATAAAAGATAACAGATCTCACAGTGATGAAAGACACAATGAAAAGAATTTTTTATTTTATTATTATTTTGTTTTATTTATTTATTGTTTTTATTTTATTTATTTATTTTTTTTACTCTGTTTTTGGAGAGGTTTTGGATCACAAAAGGGTCATCACTGTGGCAGGGGATGATCACTGGGGTGGGGTGTCAGTGATGGAGGGATGTGTGGGAAGGGGTGCACCTGGAGCATGTTTCTTTGGTGTATGAATATGTTCAAGTGTTCATAGGGTGCTGTCTCAGCGAGTGGAGACCCACACAATAACCAACAGAATAGTGAATTCCTATCCTGGGTAGTCCTGCTACATTCTCTAAGAGAGCAGCAAGATTCCCCCAAGTACATGGGCAGTGCCTAGTGAAGGACAGACCATGATGCCAGGCCCTTGATATTGAAGAGATTCACTTTAAATTCAAAGACACAAGGGGTTTGAAAGTGAACGGATAACTGGGTGGAACGTGGGAGAGTGTGGGCTATGGTGTGGACCATTGACCATGAGGTACAGTGGTGCTCAGAGATGTATTCACCAAATGCAATGAATGTCTCATGATGATGGAGGAGAATGTTGCTATGGGGGGTGGGGGGTATATGGGGACCTCATATTTTTTTAATGTAATATTAAAAAAAATAAAGACAAAAAAAATAGTCATTGGAATACTTTTTAAAAAATAAAATAAAAAATAAAATTAAATTAAAAAAAAGAGAAAGTGAACAGATAGAAAAATATACCATGCAAGTAGTAACCAAAAGGGAGCAAGGGTAGAATACTAATATATAAAGTAAGCGTTAGGTCAAAAACAGTTTTTAGGGACAAAGAAGTTCAGTATATATGATAAAGGAGCCAATTCAACAAGTAGTCAAATACTTATAAATATATATGCACCAAACAGCAAAGCACAAAAACATATAAAGCAAATAGTGACAGATATGAAGGGAGAAATAGATGGTTCTACATTAACAGTAGGAGATTTCAATTCACCACTTTTAATAATGGATAGAACATCCACACAGAAGATCAATAAGAAAATAGAAGATTTGGAAAATACTCTAAACCAGCTAGACCTAACAGTCATGTATAGAACAGTTCCCATAACTGCAGCAGAATAAACACTCTTCTCTAATGCACATGGATTATTCTCCAGGATAGACCATATGTTAGGTCACTAAACAAGTCTTAATAAATTTAAAAATATTAAAATCATAGAAAGTATCCTTTCTGATCACAGTGGAATGAAGCTAGATATCAAAAACAGGGTGAAAATGGAGAATACACAAATATATGGAAATTGAACAATGTACTTAAACAACCATGGGTCAGAAAAGAAATCAAAAGCAAAATGAGGAAATACCTTGAGATTAATGAAAATGAAAACACAGCAATCCAAAAGTTAAGGGATGTAGCAAATACAGTGATGAAAGGGAAATTTATAGCTTTAAATACATTAAAAAAGAAGAAAGACTTCAAATCAGAAACCTGCCTCAAAACTGGAAGAACTAGAAAAAGAGCAAACTAAACCAAAAGTAGACAGAAGGAAAGAAAGAACAAAGATCAGAGTAAAGATAAATGACATAGGAAATAAAAGAGAGAGAATCAACAAACTAAAGAGTTGGTTCTTTGAAAAGGTAAACAAAATCAACAAACCCTTAGCTAGACTGACAAAGAAAAAAGAAATGATACAAATAATGAAAATCAGAAATGAAAAGGGGGACTTTGCTATCAACCCTGCTGAAATAAAAAGGACTATAAGTGGATACTGAACAACTGTGTGCCAATAAAATAAATAACCTAGATAATGTGGACAAATTCCTGGACACACAAATTACCTACATTTACCCAAGAAAATCTCAACAAACAATTACTAGTAAAGACATCAATTGGAAATGAAAAACTTTCCAGCAAAGAAAAGTCCAGGACCAGATGACTTCACAGGAGAATTCTACGATACATTCCAAGAAAAAATTAACTTCAATCATGCAAACTCTTCAAAAAAATTGAAGAAGAGGAAATACTCCCTAATTCATTCTATGAGGTCAACATTATTCTCATAGCAAAGCTGGGCAAAGATACCACGAGAAAAGAAAACAGACCAATATCTCTTATGAACATAGACGGCAAAAATCCTCAACAAAATACTAGCAAACCAAATCCAGCAGCAAATTAAAATAATTATATACCATGATCAAGTGGGTTTTATTCATGGTATACAAGAGTGGTTCAACTTAAGAAAATATAATAGAATATACATCATTAAGAAAATGAAGGAAAAAACACATGATCATATCAATTGATGTAGAAAAGTCATTTGATAAAAACACTTAGAACACTTGGAATAGAAGGATATGTACTCAACATGATAAAGTCAGATATGAAAAGCCCACAGTTAACATCCTACTTAATGATGAAAAACTGAATGCTTTTTTCCTAAGATCAGAAACAAGGCAAGGATGCCCACTGTCACCACTGTTACTCAACATTGTACTGGAAGTTCTTGCCAGAGCAATTAGGCAAGAAAAAGAAATAAAAGGCATTCATATTGGAAAGAAAGAAGTAAAACTTAACCTATCTGAAGATGATATGATCTTATATACAGAAAATCCTAAAATCCCACAATAAAGCTCCTAGTGCTAATAAATGAACTGAGCAAAGTGGCAGGATACAAGATCGACACCAAAAAATCAGTAGTGTTGCTATACACAAGCAATGAATAATCAAAAGAAGAAAAAAATCCATTCACAATAGTAACTAAAATAATCAATTACCTAAAAATAAATTTAACTAAGAATATAAAGGACTTATACACAGAAAACTACAAAACATTGCTAAAAGAAATTAAAGACCAAAATAAATAGAAGGATAATCTGTGTTCATGGATTGGAACACTAAATATTGTTAAGATGTCAATAATATCAAAGCATTTTTTAGATTTGATACAATCTCAATCAAAATTCCAACCAAAGCTTTTCAGAAATGGAAAAGCTTATCATCAAATTTATATGGAAGGGTAAAGGGTAAGGGGCCCCAAAGAGCTAAAGCCATCTTGAAAAAGGAGTATGAAGTTGAAGGACTCATACTTCCCAATATTAAAATTTATTACAAAGCCACGGTAATCAAAACAGCATAGTACTGGCACAAGGACAGACATATAAACCAAAATGGGATAGAATTGACAGCTCGTAAATCAACCCTTTCATCTATAGCCAACTAATTTTTTAACAAGATGGTAGAGACCACTCAACTGAAAAAGAATAGTCTTTTCAACAAATGATGATACCAGAAAAACTGGATCCCTGCTTGCGAAAAAAAAAAAAAAAAAAAGAGGGAGGACCCTACTGAACATCATATACAAAAATCAAGATAAAATATATCAAAACCTAAATATAAGAGCTAGAGCTATCAAACTCCTAGAAGAAAATGTAGGGAAACATCTTCAGGACCTAGTGTTAGCCAAAGTTTTCTTAGACTTTATACTCAAAGCACAAGCAGCAAAAGAAAACACAGATAAATGGGGCCTCATCAGAATAAAATTGTTTGTTCCTCAAAGGACTTTATCATGAAATTAAAAAGACAACCCACTCAATGGAAGAAAATATTTGGAAACCACATATCTGATAAAGGATTAATATCCAGCGTATATAAAGAAATCCTCCAACTGAACAACGAAAAGACAAGCAACCCAGTTTAAAAATATGCAAAACACTTGAAAAGACATCTCTCCAAAGAAAGAATACAAATGGACAGAAAGCACATGAAAAGATGCTCAACATCATTAGCTATCAAGGAAATGCAAATCAAACCACAATGAGGTACCATTTCATACCCACTAGAATGACTACTATTGCAAAAACAGAAAATAAGTGTTGGAGAGGATGTGGAGAAATAGGAACACTCATTCACTGCTGGTGTCTATGTAAAATGCAGCCACTGTGGAAGACAGTTCAGCAGACCCTGAGAAAGCTAAGTAGAGAACTACCATATGACCTGGCAATCTCACTACTATATAGATACCCCCAAAGAATTGAAAGCAGAAACTTGAACAGATACTTGCATACTAATGTTGATAGTAGCATTATTCACAATTGTCAAAGATATAAGAAACCCAAGTGTCCATCAACAGATGAATGGATAAATAAAATGTGATATATACATAAATGGATTATTATTCAACCATAAAAAGGAATGAAGTTCTGATACCTGCAACAACATGGATGAACCTTGAAGACATCATGTTGCGTGAAATAAGCTAGACACAAAAGGACAAATATTATATGCTCTCACTGATTTGAAAGAATTGGACTAAGCAAACTCGTAGAGTCAGGAGCTAACACTTAGGTTATGAGAGGACAGCATGAGGGAAGGAAATGGGAAATTAAGGCTTAAAATGTTCAGGGTCCCTGTTTGGAATGATGGAAAGGTTTTGATAGTGGATGGTTGTGATGGCAGCACAACACTGTGAACGTAATTAACAACACTGGTACATATTTCTGAGTGATTAAAAGGGGAGATATTAGATTGTATCTATGGTAACAGAATAAAAAAAGATTTTTTTAATCCATGGTAACTTGTATATTACTAGAAGGAAAGCTAAAAACTCTAACATGCGACTTTATAAGATAGTAAAACCTCGTGCAAAACACTAATATATGTGATATTGCATATATAAGACTATTTTTACAAAATGCAAATACAAATATACTAGAGAGAAGGAAAAAGAATAGCAGCTATGTACACCAGGCAAGGCATAAAGAGACTGAGGGTGATGAGGGTTTTTTTGTTTGTTTATTTGTTGTTGATTATTATTATTATTGGGATAATGAAAGTGCTTTGGGAGTGATTGGGGTGATAAATGCACAAGCATGTGATTATACCAAATGCCTCTGATTGTACTCTTTGGATAGATTTATGCCTTATTAATATGTATCAGTCATATTGAAAAAAAAATGCTTGAGAAGAGAAAAATATGAATGTACAAAATTAATTAGGGAGATGAAAATGAAATAGAAACTGTATGGCAGGGGAAGCTTAGAGAGATTGAGACGTGAACATTAAGGGGTACTGTTTTTTGCTTATTTGTCTGGGCTGTTTTTTGTTTGTTTGTCTATTATTATTATTAATATTGGAACAAGGAAAATACTCTAATAATGATTGAATTGATGAATGCACAACTATGTGTGTGTACCAAATACCACTGACTGTATACTTTGGAGAGATTATATGCTTTCTTAATATGTATCTATAAAACCAATTTTTTTAAAATCCATGGTACTGAACTATACAAACAGTGAGCTCTAAATTAAACCAGATACTTTAATTAATAGTACAATTATGAAAATGTGCTATCATCAATCTTAACAAATGGTCCACACCTATGCAAGGTGTTGGAGGTGGGGTCATGTCTGGGAATCCAGTATTTTACACACAATTGTTATATAAGCCCACAACTTCTCTAATAAAGGAAAAAATATAAATAATTGAATAAATAACTGAAGAAGAGTTAAAAAAAAAAAAGAATGGAATAGCCCTAGTTAAAGGGCATACTACTACTACTACGACTGCTACTTCTCATTACCAAAAAATTGTATAATAACAATGATAATAAAATATAGAAAGCACTATTTTCCACACTAATACTTTGCATTGGTATAGAACATTTATTAGAATTGATGATAGCACATTGTTATAGTTGTACTGTTCATCAAAAAGCATGGTTTAGGGAAGCAGATGTGGCTCAAGCAGTTGGGCTCCCGTCTACCATATAGGAGGTCCAGGGTTCGATGCCCAGGGCCTCCTGGTGAAGGCAAGTTGGCCCATGCAGCAAGCTGGCTCATGCAGAGTGCTGGTCCATGTGGAGTGCCACCCCATACAGGAGTGACAGCTTACGCAGAGAGCTGGTGCAGCAAGATGATACAACAAAAAGAGACACAAAAGAGAGACAAGAGATGATCCGTTCCCGGAGCTGCCTCTTGAGAACACAAACAGACACAGAAGAGCACACCGCAAATGGACAGAGAGCAGACAACCAGGGGTGGGGGGGTGTGCAGGCTAAGAAATAAATCTTAAAAAAAAAAACATGGTTTAGCCTAAGGTTCACTGTTTGTGTGGTGTAAGAGAAGCCTATACTTCATGCATGATTGTTCCATAAACCCAGTTTCTCTAATTAAAAAAGCATTATTTTCAATGCATGAGTAAGGTGTATTCAGAGTGAAGAAAATTCCCTTTAGCAAGAAATGAAATGGGAGAACAAATCCAAGGACAGAAGAGCATGTGGAAACCATAAGCCAACTAGGGGGTGGGGAAAATCTATGATTGCTGGTGAACCAAAACTCTAGTTTTAATGAGAGGGAAGTGGGTCTAAGACAGGGTGGGGAATCCTATTAGGAAACTAATCAAAAAGCCTGATTTCTCTCTGCCCCACAGATCAGATAGTGAAGAATCTTGACAGCCTCATCATTATCTCTGGGTAGAAGGGAAAAATTCTTCCCTGAAAATTCCAGGGCTACAATTGGCTCTCATATGAATTCAGTTCCCGTATACATAATTATAGATATAACAGTAATTTTAAAAGTTCGTCAGAGAATATTACTAACAACTTTATGCCATATTTGAAATGGACATATTCCTAAGGGAAAAATTACAAAACTGACATAGGCAGAAATTAAATCATTGATAACCCTATCACAATAAAATAAAATCGATCTTTAAGACAAAATATCCCCAAAAATAAACACCAGGCCCAGATGTTTTTACAGAGAGTTTCTAATAACACAATAATTATTTCTGATTTTATATGGCAAAAGAGGGAAATTTTCCCAAAACATTCCAAGAAGCTGTTTTAAACATGATAGCAAAACTAGGTAAGAAAATACAAAAAAGGAAATCATAAGTCAATCCCATACATAAGCCTAGATGTAAAGTCCCTGAATAAAACATAAGCAAATAAAATATAACAATTCATATTTTTAAAAAAGATAGTATAATGTGTCCAAATTGGGTCTATACCAGGAATGCAGAGGTGGCTTAATATTGGAAAATGCATTAACACAATTCCTAAAATTTAAGAAAAACCATACGATCATATCAACAAATGCAGAAAAAAATATTTTCTAAAATTCAACTCTTATTCATGGTAAAGTCCTTCTGCTAATTAAGGCTAAGCAAGACTTTTCTTCACCTGAAAAACATTTTATTCATGATAAAATGTTAGAAGCATTTCCTTTAAAAACTGAAGCAAGACAAGGATGTCCATCATTACCACTTCCATTGATCATTCTAGACCTGTCCTGTGCACTAAATCAAGAAAAACAAATAATGTGTATGCATTAGTCAGCTTTTGTCAAAATAGTGCTACAGAACAAATAAGACCAAAATAAGTGGCTTGTGAAAACCTATATTTTTCTTTCACTGGTCTGTGGGTCAGCTGCATCTGGTTGGGCTGAACAAGACTTAACTACAGGCTGAACATCAAGATCAGGATATCTGCTCCACATGTATCCTCATTCCAGAGCAAGGTTGTGGGAGGCACCACTTGCAATGACACATGATTATCACATGATAGGAGTGAGCTTGACAGCCTTAGCCCAGAAATTCAAGCAGATTTAGAATCTCTGCTTGAGCAGAACAAAGGTCAGCCCATTCACAACCCACTGAGCAGGAAAGTGTATTCCTCCTACAGCAGGAGGTAGAAGGAATAAAAACTGGTGAAGCAATAATATATTTTATCACATCGTATAAGAACTGGAGTGAAAGAAACAAAACCATCATTGCATACAGATTAAACGAGAAGCTACACAGAAAAGCCAAAATAACATAAGAGAATAAAGCAAGGTTTCTAGCTCTAAAATTGATATACAAAAATCAATTACATTTCTACATACTAGCAAAAAACTTTTTAAAGAACTGCCATCTATTTGCAACAAGAACAAAAGGCATCAAGGAATAAGGGTGGTAATTCAAATATAGTAAAATTGGTAGGACACAAGCATGGACTGATAGAATGGACACAGGTCTTAGAATTGGGCAAGGTCCTCTGCTGTGACAGGCATTTTCCTTTTAATTGCCTTGGGGGGTCCAAGGGATCCTCGGGGAGCCAGGGCACCACAAATTGTGTTGAAGGACACATAGTAGTTTAGGGCAGTCATTACCAGTGCATTTTTCTTTTTTTTTTTTAAGATTTTTATTTATTTATTTATTTCTCTCCCCTCCCCCACCCACCCCAGTTGTCTGTTCTCTGTGTCTATTTGCTGTGTCTTGTTTCTTTGTCCGCTTCTGTTGTTGTCAGCAGCATGGGAATCTGTGTCTCTTTTTGTTGCGTCACCTGGTTGTGTCAGCTCTCCGCGTGGGCGGCGCCATTCTTAGACCGGCTGCACTTCCTTTCGCCCTGGGCAGCTCTCCTTAAGGGGCGCACTCCTTGCGCGTGGGGCTCCCCTACGAGGGGGACACCCCTGCGTAGCACGGCACTCCTTGTGCACATCAGCACTGCGCACGGGCCAGCTCCACACGGGTCAAGGAGGCCCGGGGTTTGAACTGTGGACCTCCCATGTGGTAGATGGACGTCCTAACCACTGGGCCAAGTCCGTTTCGCACCAGTGCATTTTTAACTTACAATTTTCAGGTATATTTTTCTAGCAAAATCTAAAGTTAATTTGTGTTTCTGTGTTAGAAAAACATACATCAAAGCCTCTTAAAAATATATAGGAAAAAATGTATGGTAACCACTAAAAAGAAAAAGACATAGAACACATAACTTTCACACATATAAAGAACAAATTTTTAATCTCCAAAGCTGTGGGGAAGAATTTGTTTCATTTTGCCTGATTTTGTCACAGTTTTTTCTAGAAAACTTTCATCCTGGTGTTCACTCGCCTAAAAGCAAACAGATCACCAAACAATTCAATCTCCTGCTCTCCAGAGTCTTTCTCATTAGGAGAGAAAGAAAATGTATCTATCCAGTCAATCTTTTACTTCATCAAGACTTCACCTTTCAAAAATCTTTGGCAGTCCTATTTTAGATGGATAAGGAGGTTGGATTCTCAGCATCCTTTTTACCCCAGATAATCTAATCCAATTGTGGTAATATCATCCCTACATTTCCATTTGGGCCAGTGAGTGCAAGGAAGAGGTTTTTTGGGAACTTCTGAGGAAGAGAAAACAGTACTTCTTATTTGCATAATATGAATAAGGAATCTTGCTGCCCCAGTGGTTCCTGGCAGCCATCTTGAAACCAAGAGAGAAGTATTTTTGTCTGCTAAGCACCCGAAAGCAGATACCATAAAATGTGTTGGCTTTAACTACAGGAAGTTAACAGCTTATAAGATTACAGTTTTGATGCTGTGAAAATATCCAATCAAGGCATCATCAAAATTGTGCTTTCTTCCTGAAGACTGGCTGCCGGCAATCCTTGACTCCCCTGCCATATGTCAAGGCACATGGCAGCATCTGCTGTTCTCTTCTTTCTCTTGCAGTTTTCATTCCTTTCAGCTTCCTGCTTCCATGGCTTTCTCTCTGTCTGAATTCCATTCTCTTATAAAGAACCCCAGGAAGATTAAGACCCACTCTGAATGAGGCGAATCACATCTTAAGATCCTACTCACCAAAAGATCCTACTTACAGTGTGTCCACCCTAACAGGAATGGGTTAACACTAAGAACATACTCTTCTGGGGTACATACACCTTCAAACCACCACTGGAAGCTAAACAGAAAATATTTTGACAAATGGGTGACAGCACAGCCAACATAATTAACATCATGGGAGCATTCAAAGTAGGCAGAAACAGAAGTGGTAAACTGGTGTGCACCTCATGCAGCCTTTTGTAGGAGAGGAAAATGTTTCTCCTAGCCAACTGTTTTAGCCTGTTAGGCTACCAACATGCAATTTACCAGAAATGAGTTGGCTTTTACAATGGGGATGTATTAGGTTGCAAGCTTATAGTTTCAAGGTTAACAAAAATGTCCAAATCAAGGCATCATCAGGGGATGCTTTCTCCCCAAAGAACCAGCTGCCGGCGATCCTAGACTCCTCTGTCACATGGCAAAGGACATGGCCATGTCTGCTAGTCTCTCTCTTCTTTTTCAGGTTTTGTTGTTTCACTTCTGGCTTCCTCTCAGATCCTGTGGCTTTCTCTCTCTGTTTCTGTGGCTTCCTCCTTCTGTTTCTCCGTATTCATCCCATATAAAAAGGACTCCAGTAAGAAGACTAAGACCCACCCTGGCCATGCCTTACTGGAGTAACCTAATCAAAAGTTCCCACCTATGATAGGTCTGCACATGCAGGAATGGACAGACTTTAAGAACATGCTTTTCTGGGGTATCCACAGTCTCAAACTACCACACTAACTGTTCCTCAGACCTCAATGGCAAGATTGAACTGATGCCCACCTTCACTAGCTAAGAGCAGTGGGATTGCCAAACGAAGCTGATCTAACTTTTCTCTTGTTTCCAGGCATATTGCCATATATATAAAATGGGAATTTTCCTCACAAAGAAGTAAGAGAACTGACTGTTTGAATTGCTACAACCCAGACCTGGTTCCAGAGTTTCCAATCCTCTAAGCCATGTTTCTCTTTTCCTAGCAGTTAGCCAACTGGACCACATAGAATATAATTACCTCCTTGTTGGTGACAAATTAAGAAGGTTATGAAGAATGACAGTTATGGATATCACATGAGACTCCTCACCTGCTACATATTCATTCAAGGGCAGTGAAGAGTTTGGCCAGAGAAATGGAGGAACCAATCGCTTCAGTTCACAAATAATCCCCAATAATAGATCTTGCAGCCTCTGCCTTGGATTGGGATTTTCATGTCTCTAGGGTTTGGCATTCCTGTGCCATTTTATTAGCATCCACTGATCATGGCCCACAGAATTTTCCTCTGGTCACTGGCATGTAACTTCCCATGAATTTCCTCCAATTATGATGGCAAGTTTCCAGTTCTAGTGGTTCGCAAGTCATTACACAAATTAAAACTATATTAGAAGTAACAATATGTAGAGTTAAAAGAGAGTGACATGAACAACCTTGAAAAATGTGCACAAAATAAAATGGAAAAGAATTATGAAATAGAAGTGGTGGAAAATATTTTAAAATATCAAATACCAACTGAAAAAGATACAACAAAATGAATAAAGTAAAAAAAAATTCAAATGCTATCAACACTTATTCTTCAGCAGTGAAATTAACTTACCTTCCAGGGAAAAAGAAGAATTCTATGACCTTTCAGGTAGAGGTAAATCAGAAGCAAAGGAGAATATTTCGGCTGACTCAGCATTTTCCAGATCAAAATTCAAATCCAGAAGATGATTAGAAGAAAGCAGTGCTAGGGAAAAAAACAGAAATATGCATTGAATCTACCAACGTATAGAATTAAGACTGAGCAACTACATTCACTAATGTGATGGAAGTGAAGGTAAATGTTTAAAAAAAATAATCCTAACATTATAAAAATAATTTTATTAACAAAAATTGGAAACTGAAGATAGAAAATGTGAGAAGTGCAGTTGAGTCAGTTGCCTCATAATCCAAAGTAGTTCTTCATTATCAATAAACAGGATCTAAAAAGGAAAAAAGAAGAAAGAGAGCAGGGCAGGAAGTTGATATATCTGTATAGCCATGGAAAGATAACTACATATTTGTAATTATATACATGTGTATGCATCTGTGTCTAAGTGGAACAGTAGGTGTTGTTTGATCCCATTTTTGTAAAAAAGGAAATTACGGTTTGTATATGCAGAGAAATGAGTCTGGAACAATATACAGCAAACTGTTTCAAACTCTTAATGGTTGCTACCTCTAGAAATTGGAATTGAGTCATGGTACAAAATAAGACATGCTCACATTTAACCTTCTACACTTATACCTTTATGTATCAATTGCATTTTTTTCAAACTCAGTTTCACAGTTAAGTATCCTCAGTTTATAGCACATTATTGACATTGAGCCATGTGAGTCTTGTCACTCATTTCATGGATGTGAAGATTGATGGGATTCTCCCTTTTACCCCCATCTCTCACTCACAGCCAGCTGCCCCAATATGCAACCATTCTACTGTACTTAACATGCATCATTACTTGTATTATTTTGTAGCTAATATATCATGTGTTTTGTATTGATGTATTTTAATTTATATAAAACGTTTCATCCTGCTCCTCACCTTTTTTACTCAACACTGTGCTTTAAATGTTATCCGTATTGCATATTTCAATTGCTCCCCAGTGTGCCCCATTACGCCTGACCAATCCACTCTCCCAGGAATAGATGTCCAGACTGCCACAACTTCTGCCTCTTCCAAGGACGCAGCACAGAGCCTCAGACATGTGTCCTGAGGAAACCGTATGGAGAAGCCTTTGGTATATAAGCCCCCAAGCAGAATCACTGTGCAACAGAATATGTATACAGTTAATTTAACTAAGCATTGCCAGACATTTTACTTTTATAAGAAAATACTAAAAAATATATTAATATTTTTAAATTAAAGAAAACACTTTAAACTCCTGGCCAAAAGAAAAAATCTGACTTTGAAAACGACTTAATGAAGCTATCACACATTCTTTACCCCAGAACAGTCTTGCTATATTCTAGAAAGATGAAAACTTTCTATAATGAATTGCAATTTTAGAAGGAAAACCCATTTCCCTTCCCTGTGATTACTTGCTTCCTGGAGGGAAAAGGCAGTATGAACTTGAATTCAAAGCTCTGGCCATCAGTTTACCAGTTCAATATTGCCCCAGTGCCCAAGGAAGCTCACATTTGGGCATGTAAGGGGCAAATTGCCTGAATTCACTGATCCAAGTTACACTAGGACGTGGTAAAGGTGATTATTAGACCATGTGTGGCACACAGAGTTTTCTTCACTAATAACAGTGTAAAAGTCTGATATAGACAGCAAGTTTTAAAACTGGACATCTGGCAACCCCAATATCTTCAGTTGTATAAAATATAATTTTTGAATTTGTTTTAAATGATAGTAAATCAAGGGGTAGAGATTGGTAAATAAAATGGAAAACCATCAATAGCAAACTTGGCTGAACCAACTGTGAGGGGAACATTAAGCATGATTATATGTGTTTTAAAATTAAAATCATTGATGGGAGGAGGCAAGATGGCGGCTGAGTGAACTTCCCGGTTACTACCTCCTGGAGGGAATCGGCTGGGAGGCGTCGGAGACTCTTTGGGACCGGGCTGTTTCGGGATTTTTCCTGGTCCCAAGGTGTTTGGACATCGATTTGGAGGGAAGGTAACAGAGAGGATCCGTCTGTGAAATATACACGGAGATCCCAGCTACGTGTGGAGGATTCCCTCCTTGGGTAGGCAGAGCCGAGGCAGCTAGCACCGCGCCGAGCCCCGGCGGGCAGCGGCCAGGGTAGCCTAGCTGGGCCACGGTAGGCAGCGGGCGGGAGATCCGAGCCACGCTGCGGTGGGCGGCGGGCGGGAGAGCCGAGCCGCGCTGTGCCGCAGCGAGCGGCGGGCGGGGAAGCTGAGCCCAGCCGAGCCCAGCTGAGCCGCGGAGGGCGAGGGGGCCGAGCCCAGCCGAGCCGCACTGTGCCGCGGCGGGTGGTGGGCGGGGAAGCCGAGACGAGCCGGGCCCAGCCGAGCCCAGCTGAGCCCAGACGAGCTCGGCCGAGCCCAGCCGCGCCGTGCCGGGCGGGAGAGCCGAGCTGCGCTGCGCCGCGGCGGGCGGCGGGCGGGAAAGCCGAGCCCAGCCGAGCCCAGCCGAGCCGCGACGGGCAGGGGACCCGAGCCCAGCCGAGCCTAGCCAAGCCCAGCCGAGCCGCGGAGGGCGGGGTACCGGAGCCCAGCCGAGCCCAGCTGAGCCCAGCCGAGCCTGGCGGCGGGGTTTCTGTTCTTTGGTTTTTTTTTTATTGTTTATTTTTTATTTTATTTTATTTTTGTTGTTGTTGTTGTTGTTTTTTAATCCTCTCTTTCCTGTCCCCAATATTCTTCTTATACTATTTTATCTTAACAATACAATAGGTCCTACAGGAAATACCTCACATTTGCTGGGTTTCCTCACCCTCCACTGCCTCATTTCTCTGTGAATAGATTTAGCCTATCTACACTATCCCCTTTCCCCTACAACTTGATATCCTCCACCATCTGCTATCTCTCCTATATTCCATCTCCCTTTCTTTGATCCACAAAGTGTCTAACTCTTAATTTCTAATACCTTTGTTTAGTTTTCCATCTGGTATTCGTCCCTGAAACTATTACCTTTCTTTTCTCTTTCCCTCTCTCACGAAAACAATAGCCTCTTAGTACGTACCACATTCCTCCCATATTCAGTCATCTACCTCATTATAGGTACTTTCCTACTACTATAACTCTACACAATTTACATGATCTAACCTCCATCCTCCCAGAACTCATACTGTTGCTTTGTTAACATATATCACCAATACTACTTCACACTTTTTCCTCCCTTACACAATTGCCTTTCCCCAGCACTAATACTTTCCTTTAAAGTGAGCTTAACTAGCAATAAGAAATTGGAATAAGAAGAAAAAAGTGACAAAGAGAAGATATAACACTTACGCAAAAACAACAGCTAATTAATCTCCAAGACTAGACAAAGAAGCTAAGGAACTGATTTAACCCATCAAGAAAAAATGTTGACAAGACAGCAACAAAAATCTACAAACCAAACCAGTAATCAGGAAAACATGGCTGAATCCAATCAGGAAGGGGGGCAGGACTTCGCACAAGCAATGAAAGATCTCAGAACATTTATCACCGACAAATTTGATGAAGTAATGAAAGAGGTTAACAGCGTGAAGACAACACTTGGAGGGGAAATTGCAGACATGCGCAAAAAAATAACAGATATGATGGAAATGAACACCACAATTCAAGAAATCAAAAATACACTTGCAGCAAATATCAGCAGACTAGAAGAGGCAGAGCAGAGAATTAGTGATGTGGAAGACAGTGCATTGGAAATCAAACAGATAGTAGGAGTGGTCAATAAAAAGGTAGAAAAAATCCAGATAGGACTTAGGGACCTGAATGATAACGCAAAACGCTCAAACATATGTATTATAGGCATTCCAGAAGGAGAAGAGAAGGGAAAGGGGTCAGAAGGAGTGTTGCAGGAAATAATGAATGAAAACTTCCCAAATCTACTGAAAGAGACAGATGTACATATCCAAGAAGCACAGCGCACTCCACTGGTCATAAACCCCAACAGGCCCACCCCAAGACATATACTTGTCAAATTATCCAATGCTCAAGACAAAGAAAAAATTCTAAAAGCAGCAAGAGAAAAGAAAACCATCACATACAAGGGAAACTCCATAAGATTAAGTGCTGATTTCTCATCTGAAACCATGGAGGCAAGAAGGCAGTGGTATGATATAGTCAAGGTACTAAAGGAAAAAAATTTCCAACCAAGAATACTCTATCCAGCTAAACTAGCATTCAAAAATGATGGAGAGTTCAAAATATTCACAGATAAACAGAAACTGAAAGAGTATATCAACAAGAAACCTACCCTTCAAGAAATTCTTAAGGGAGTTCTGCAGGAAGAAAGGAAAAAACAGGACAGTCAGAGATGGAGGAGAGTGTAAAAGCAACAAGAAAGACAAAAATGAAGGGGAAAATAAAATAATACAAACAAAATATAACAAACACAAATCCAACCAAAATATGGCTACCATAAATAACTCTCTAAACGTAATAACACTGAATGTCAACGGATTAAACTCACCTATCAAAAGATTCAGACTGGGACACTGGATAAGGAAATACGACCCATCTATATGCTGCCTACAAGAGACACATCTTAGACCCAGAGACTCATGGGGGTTGAAAGTGAATGGCTGGAAAACAATCATACAAGCAAACAACAACCAAAAAAAGGCAGGAGTAGCTATATTACTATCAGACAAAATAGACTTTAAATGCGAAACAATTGTGAGAGACAAAGAAGGATACTATATTTTAGTGAAAGGGACAATCTGTCAAGAAGATCGAACAATCATAAATATTTATGCTCCTAACAAGGGCGCCTCTAAATATGTGAGGCAAACGCTGGAAAAACTAAGTGAAAGAATAGATGCATCTACAATTATAGTGGGGGACTTTAATACACCACTATCAACTCTGGACAGAACATCTCAAAAGAGAATCACTAAAGAAACAAAACATTTGAACAGTATATTAGAAGAGCTGGATCTAATAGACATATATAGATCATTACACCCAAACACAGCAGGATATACATTTTTCTCAAGCGCACATGGAACATTCTCCAAGATTGACCATATGCTAGGCCACAAAGAAAGGCTTAATGAATTCAGAAAGATCGAAATCATACAAAACAATACCTCTGACCACAGTGGAGTGAAGCTGGAAATTTGCAAGGGACAGAGACCCAGACTCCACACGACAATTTGGAAATTAAACAGCACACTCTTAGAAAAACAGTGGGTCAAAGAGGAAATCTCAAAAGAACTCAATGACTACCTTGAAACAAATGATAATGATAACACAACATACCAAAATTTATGGGATGCAGCAAAAGCGGTACTGAGAGGGAAATTTATAGCCATAAATTCATATATCAAAAAAGAAGAAAGAGCAAAAATTGGAGAACTAACTGCACTTTTGACGGAATTAGAAAAACAACAACAAAGTAACCCAACAGGAAGAAGAAGGAAGGAAATAACAAAGATAAGAGCAGAACTAAATGAAATAGAAAATAAGAAAGCACTTGAAAAAATAAACAAGACCAAGAGCTGGTTTTTTGAGATCAACAAAATTGACAAACCTTTAGCGAGACTAACAAAGAAAAAAAGAGAAAAGATGCAAATACACAAAATAAGAAATGAGAAAGGTGATATCACCACTGACCCCACAGAAATAAAGACTATCATAAGAGGATACTTTGAAAAACTATATTCCAACAAAAATGACAATTTAGAGGAAATGGACAAATTCCTAGAAACTCATAAGCAGCCCATACTGACGAAAGAAGAAATTGATGATCTTAACAAACCAATCACAAGCAAAGAGATAGAATCAGTCATTAAAAATCTCCCAACTAAGAAGAGCCCAGGGCCAGACGGCTTCACAGGTGAATTCTACAAAACATTCCGGAAAGAACTAACACCAATCCTGTTGAAACTATTCCAAAAAATCGAAACAGAAGGAACACTGCCTAATTTCTTCTATGATGCCAACATTACCCTAGTACCAAAGCCAAACAAAGACACCACAAGAAAGGAAAATTACAGACCAATTTCTCTAATGAACCTAGACACAAAAATACTTAACAAAATACTGGCTAATCGTATTCAACAACACATTAAACAAATTATACACCATGACCAAGTGGGATTTATTCCAGGTATGCAAGAATGGTTCAACATAAGAAAATCAATCAATGTAATACACCATATAAACAGATTGAGAGAAAAAAACCACATGATTATATCTATAGATGCAGAAAAGGCATTTGACAAAATACAGCACCCCTTCCTGATAAAAACACTCCAAAAGATCGGAATACAAGGAAACTTTTTGAACATGATAAAGAGTATATATGAAAAACCGAAAGCCAACATTGTTTACAATGGCGAAATCCTGAAATCCTTCCCTCTAAACTCAGGAACAAGACAAGGATGCCCATTGTCTCCGCTCCTATTTAACATTGTCTTAGAAGTACTTGCTCGAGCACTGAGACAAGAACCAGATATAAAAGGCATTCAAATTGGAAAGGAAGAAGTAAAAATTTCATTATTTGCAGATGACATGATCCTATACATAGAAAACCATGAGAGATCTACAACAAAGCTCCTAGAACTCATAAATGAGTATAGCAAAGTCGCAGGTTATAAGATCAATGCGCAAAAATCAGTAGCATTTCTGTACACCAATAATGAGCAAGATCAGGAGGAAATCAAGAAACAAATACCATTCACAATAGTAAATTAAAAAATCAAATACTTAGGAATAAATTTAACTAAAGAGGTAAAAAACTTATACATCGAGAACTATACAAGATTGTTCAAGGAAATCAAAGAAGACCTAAATAAATGGAAGAATATTCCCTGTTCATGGATAGGAAGACTGAATATTATTAAGATGTCTATCCTACCAAAACTGATCTACACATTCAATGCAATCCCAATAAAAATCAACACAGCCTTCTTTAAGGAACTAGAAAAACTAACTATGAAATTTATTTGGAATAAAAAGAGGCCCTGAATAGCCAAAGACATATTGAAAAAGAAAAACGAAATAGGAGGAATCACACTTCCTGACTTCAAAACATACTACAAAGCTACAGTAGTGAAAACAGCATGGTACTGGCATAAGGAGAGACACACAGACCAATGGAATCAAATTGAAAGTTCAGATATAGAACCTCATGTATATAGCCATATAATATTCGATAAAGCCACCAAACCCTCTCAACTGGGAGAGAATGGCCTATTCAACAAATGGTGCCTGGAGAACTGGATAGCCATATGTAGAAGAATGAAAGAGGATTACCATCTCACACTTTATACAAAGATCAACTCAAGATGGATCAAAGACCTAAATATAAGAGCCAAGACCATAAAGACCTTAGAAAGCAGTGTAGGGAAACATCTACAGGACCTTGTAATAGGAAATGGCTTCATGAATATCACACCAAAAGCACGAGCAGCAAAAGAACAAATAGATAAATGGGACTACCTCAAAATTAAAGCCTTCTGCACCTCAAAGGAGTTTGTCAAGAAAGTAAAAAGGGAACCCACACAATGGGAGAAAATATTTGGCAACCATATATCTGATAAGAGACTTACAACTTGCATATATAAAGAACTCATATATCTTGAAAACAAAAAGATAAACAACCCATTTAAAAAATGGGAAAAAGACTTAAACAGACACTTCTCCAAAGAAGAAATACAAATGGCTAAAAAGCACATGAAAAAATGCTCCAAATCTCTAGCTATCAGGGAAATGCAAATCAAAACTACAATGAGATACCATCTTACTCCCATAAGATTGGCAGCCATGAAAAAAACAGTAGAATACAAATGCTGGAGAGGATGTGAAGAAAGGGGAACACTCTTCCATTGCTGGTGGGAATGCAGAAGGGTCCAACCATTCTGGAGGACAGTTTGGCGGTTTCTCAAAAAATTATCCATAGATTTGCCATATGACCCAGCAATACCACTGCTGGGTATATACCCATCAGATCTGAAAACAAGGACACAAACCGATATATGTACACTAATGTTCATAGCAGCATTGTTCACTATCGCCAAAAGTTGGAATCAATCCAAATGTCCATCAACAGATGAGTGGATCAATAAAATGTGGTATATACACACAATGGAATACTACTCAGCTGTAAGAACCAATACACTACAATCGCACGTGATAACATGGAAGAACCTTGAGAATCTTATGTTGAGTGAAGCAACCCAGGCATTGAAGGACAAATACTATATGACCTCAATGATATGAAATAAGTTAACTGCCTCAGAGAGCTAGAGTCTGGAAAAGTGGCTTACAGGAAATCGGGGGGTGGAGGAAGGATGTGAGTTAATGTCTGCAGGGGTGGAATCTGTGATGAGCTGGCGGTAAGTATGAGCACAAAGAAGGGACAAAATGGGGGCAAGGGGTTACCTTCGGATGGGGTTTTCTGGGTTTGAGGGGGACTGGGGATGGGAAGAGGGGTAATATTGTCCAAGAAATAGGTGGGGGGAAACGGACTTTGGCCCAGTGGTTAGGGCGTCCGTCTACCATATGGGAGGTCCGCGGTTCAAACCCTGGACCTCCTTGACCCGTGTGGAGCTGGCCATGCGCAGCGCTGATGCGCGCAAGGAGTGCCGCGCCACGCAAGGGTGTCCCCCGCGTGGGGGAGCCCCACGCGCAAGGAGTGCGCCCCGTGAGGAGAGCCGCCCAGCGTGAAAAGAAAGAGCAGCCTGCCCAGGAATGGCGCCGCCCACACTTCCCGTGCCGCTGACAACAACAGAAGCGGACAAAGAAACAAGACGGAGCAAATAGACAGCAAGAACAGACAACCAGGGGAGGGGGGGACATTAAATAAATAAATAAATCTTTAAAAAAAAAAAAAAAAAGAAAGAAATAGGTGGGAGGGAGGGGCAACATACGAATATGGGAGAGTGTCAGAAGTTCGTTGAGAACTAAATGTTGAGTAAAACGTATCAAAGTATAAGTAGGAGGGTCACCTGGTTAGGACGCTCAGGGGGTATGGTCTGATGCGGGACGGACTCCGGAGGGAATAGCTGAAGGCTCATTTTGCCAAGGCGGGTTCTACCATTGGGTGGGGTGGACCCATATCCTGGGGAAGACTAATACCATCGAATAGAGAGAACTGTATCTCTCGTGAGAAAGGCCGGCTCCCAGGGTATTAGATTGGCAGGCGTTGTGGGCCCTAAGGGGAGGGGAAAATGGATGTGGAATGGATGGAACAAAGGTAAATAAGGGGGCAAAAGAGGTGTTATGTGAGAGTACACGAGGATGAATATAAAACAGCTAATATTACACCAAAAACATATAGGGGACGACAGACTAATAATGAAAACCATAAGACAAAACATAGGATAACTAAAAAATTTAGAAAACTGTACAGCCTAAAATATGGACCACATAGTAAGCACAAATGTCACCTTGTTTGAAAACTATAGTGTTGGAATCTGTACATCAGTTTCAGGAAATATGATATGAATAAGTTAAAAGATTATTGCTGTGCAAGGGAAAAGGTTTTATGGTGGATCTGGGGAAATACTGTATATTGTATATATGAATTTCGGTGATCTAAGACTCTTCTGAAGCTGACATTATGTTGGGATTCACTTTACGGGAAGTTTTGGATCACAGAGTGGTTCAACAATGGCAGCGGAGGAATACTGATATGGGATGTTATTGACAGGATATATATGGTTGACAGGGAGTTATACAGGGCATATGCCCAGGGTATATGGTAATGTCTATATATACTCATAGTGGAAACAAAAACAACAGCTGGGGGGGTACTGGGCTCCTGGCTGGGGAGTCACTGTTGTGGGCCCTGGGAGAGCAGCGGCAATCCTCCAGGTTCAACAGCAAGAACCAGGAAGGAAGGAGGGCCCAACAGTGGGCTCGTGATACTAATGGTTACACTTTTGAGCCTATACACCTGCAATAAGAACAAGGCCTAGAGTAGCATTGTGCCTGGGGGTTTCCTCCTGACAGCCTGCATGTTACTCAAATGTGGCCACTCTCACAGCCAAACTCAGCGTGTAGATGCGATGCATTCCCCCCAGCGTGGGACACGACACCCGGGGATGAGCCTCCCTGGCACCGAGGGATCACTACCACATACCAGCTGAAGAAGCAACTAGAAAATGACCTTGAATTAAAGATTCAATGCGGAACAGCAGAATATACCTGTCTACATATAATAACATGACTTCGGGAAGCTGTTTGACCTAATGTAAGGGGGAAATGGAAAGGAGAAATGAGATTATAAGGCTGTGAGTCTCTAAAAAAGAGTCTGGAGGTTGTCAGAAGGAATACCCCTATGTACAACTGAACAGAGTCTAAGAGACAGATAAGGTAGATACAACCCCAGGTATTGGTTACTTTGAGGGATTAAGAGACCCACGGGTTCTATGGTCATGGCAGAAGGGGTTCACTGCCATGACAGATAGCCCTTCTTTGGAGCTGGTGTTTCTGCATGATGGAATTGGACTCAGAGGGGATCTCTTTTCACAAGACTTGCATGCTACTTTATTGGAATTGTAGTTGGTGCTGGGTTTAAGATATATGTAGGGGATTTGAATCTCTGGACTGATAATATGACACCCAGGCCCAGAGCCTCAACAGACTTCAGCTCCTACACTTTGATTTATTGGACTTACTCCACTCAGCTAACATGGAGTTGAAGAAGGTCAACCACCACAACATGGAGCCTAGAGTGTCTACAACTGGAAGCAGGAGGAGTGCATCCAGTACCCATAGGGAATCTAAGCCCTCACTTGACATAGATGTGCAATGGACACAACCAATCCAATGTCTACAGAGAAAATGTGGAATGGGTGTAGCCATGGTGGCTGCTGGGTGTGGGGAACGGGAGGAAGAGATGAGATGTGGAGGCATTTTCGGGACGTGGAGTTATCCTGGATAGTGCTTCACGGACAATTACGGGACATTATAGATCCCCCCAGGGCCCACTGGATGGAACGTGAGAGAGTCTGGGCTATGATGTGGACCACTGACTATGGGGTGCAGTGATGCTCAGAGATGAACTTACCAGGTGCAATGGATGTGTCATGATGATGGGAGAGAGTGTTGCTGTGGGGGGAGTGGGGGGCGGGGGCGGTGGGGTTGAATGGGACCTCATATTTTTCATAATGTAATTTTTAAAAAAAATAATAAATAATTTTTTAAAAAAAATTAAAATTAAAATCATTTTTACCACAGCTCATGCTGCCTGAGCCCCATGGAAGGCAGGAGGGCCACATGTGCCTTTATATGCACGTGTCTGTATGGGTGTATCTGTATGTGCACATGTTTGTACATGCATGGAGTGTCTACAATTGCATGTCTGCGCATGTGTACATCTGTACATATATGTGTCCGTATTTGCATGTGTGTCTGCACATTGTACATTGTACTGTGCATTCATTTATTCAATTATTAATTTGTTGTTCTATAATTTTGACTTCATTTACTTTCAAAAATCTGGAAACCAGAATAGGAAGGAAAATGCTATCATCACACCATTTTTTACTACTTTACATTTATGAGAGGAATTTACATAAATACCTACCTAAAGAATCACACACGGCTTGGGAATTATATTTTGCCATCACTGTATCATGGCTGTATAATTCCAAATCTCTTTTGCATATCAATTATAAGCAACCAAAGGAGACAACTCAAATGTAAGCAAATCTTGGATTTTAATTCATGGCACATCATTAACCTTTAACTGCTCAGCAAGTACTTTTCTTTTATGAAACAGGAACTCCTTTCACTGGTCCCATAAAAATATACTGGAATTGCATACAGCAAGTGCCTAAAGCATGTATGTTTGTATCCTAAAGTAAAAAATATATATTTAACACACTGGCAGGGTTGGCCATATTACTAAGTGGAGAGGAGCTTGCCGTGATATTGTACTTTGTGCTAAAACCTCTCCCTCACACACCTTGAGACAATGCTTTCTTGTCTAACAGAACATGGAATTCCCATCTCCAGGGACATTTCTCTACATCAGCCCACAGAGATGAGTGCTTTGCCTCTGGAAGACCCTGCTCAGAGGAACGTGGTTGTGTGCCTGCTGAGGGAGCTCGGGTCTGGTGGTCGCCTTCCCTGCCATCCACAGCTCTGGCGTCCCAGCCCAAAGCCACACCATCTGTCCTGAGTTGGTAAGACACTGGCAGGGCAACTGGTCACCCTGAGGACTGCGTGGGCCACCTTGGACCACTAGGAGGCACACAAGAGTTGTAAGAGAGGTCAAGCCGTGAAAACTGGACCCGTGTGCTGCTCAAGAGCAGTGAAGTGGCCATTTGCTCCTGGAAAAACCAGAGTACATCCTCAACGCAGAAGGTTTGACAAAGCTCTTGTCTTATTGGATGGGAGGTTGGACCAGAGAACTTCACAGCACTTTGCCAGGTCTAAGAGTCTAAGATTCTGCCTTTAAACAGGAGATGTCCCATACATTCAAGAGCTGAAATGTCTGAAATCAAAGAAATTAACCCCCAGGGAGATGGGCAGGCACGGCCACCACTGTCAGACTGTGAACATGTGTAAACGCACAGCCAAAACTGTTTCCTCACGGGTTTGCAACTCTCATGCTTTGATGCTTTGGGGGAGTTTTCAGTGTTCTTTCTATACTTGGGGGCACTGGTGGTAAGCGATAAGACAGTGAAAGGATCGGTGATTTGGGGAGCTGAGTCAAAACAAGCAAGATTAAAACCACAGGAACCTTCACTTGCTTTACCCTGGTATCTTGGGCATTCTGTGAGAGCTAGGTATTATCATGCAAATGCACAATATTTGGGAGAGGACTTTCTGTTTTGATGTTTTCTTTGAAGTATTTATCTTGAAGGGAAAAGAAAACAAATAAGCTAGTATGTTACAAATATTGACTGTCTAAAGAGCCAATGAAATGAGAGAATTCAAGGGTGAACCACAAAAGATCTCTTTTCTTAGAGCCGTGAAAGAGTGTATGGTTAATAAATTTGAAATTTTTCCTTCTGTGATTCAAAACACACTCCTCTGAAAATGTTTCTATGTCTGAAAAATACATAATGCCACTTCTCTAAATTTAAAAATGCTGAGTCAAAAAGTCAAGGAGCAGAGTTAAGACTATATAGTTCTTAAATATACATGATTCTCACTGTCTGCTATAACATTTATTACACATAAAATTCCAATTTTAGAAATTCTTATAATTTTGATTTGGTATTTCTAATAAAAAATAATGTTATTAAAACATTAAGTTACCAGTAATGTTTTTTTCAGACTTCCAAGTAATTTAGCAAAAGGTTCAAACATCTACTCCCAGAGCTGGTTTAGCAAGCATTAGACAATAAAATCTTTTCTCCATCCTCACTCAAATAATGTGTAAGTGCTGGATAAAGTTTGCTGGAAATGAACTGACAGGATCCTAAGTTTCCAGTAAGCTACAAATAAGCAAATGGACCTGAGACGATCCTATTAAATTTTGAGAACTAACAAGGAACTTTGGAAGCCCAGCCCCTCCCTTTACAAACAGGAAACATGAATCCAAAACAGTGAGGACACTATCCCGTGCCACCCAGAGAGCTAGCTCAGATCTGGGCTGCGAGCCCGCAGCCCCACAGCAGCCCCACACTTCCAGGGACCCACTCCTTGGCCAGAAAGTGTCTCTGGCCAGAGCCTCAGGCTGTTTGGATCTGTCCCATGTCTCCAAAACCTGATGGGATATTTTTGGTTCCCTTGAATTGACAAAATAAACCTGCATTCATTTGAAAAGGAACCACTGGCAGAAATTTAAGTCATTAAGAGATATCGAAACTGATTATCCAAAAACCCATCAGAAAATAAATCTGGAGATTTCCACATTCAGGCATTTTTAACAATTTTATTGAGCTATATAATTCACATGCCATACCATTAACCGATGAGCGTGTACAATTCAGTAATGTTCAGTATTTTCACAGCATTGTGCATCCATCACCCCAATCAATTTTAGAGCAGATTCATCACCCTAAAAGAAACCATTGCCTTCCTAACCCCCTCGTCCCCGCTCAGCCCAAGGCAACCACTAATCCAGTTCTGTCTCTATCGATTTGCGTACTCTGGACATTTCATGTGGATGGAATCATACAACATGTGGTCCTTTGTAACTGGTTAAAGCCATAAAAGCCTAACAAATGAAAATTTTAAAAAAAGAATTTTAAAGTCCATATTTCAGAAGCATTTTTTTCAATTCTCTACTCTTCTTCAATAATCTAGGTGACTCTCCAGAGTGAGCACAAACTTATTTGAAAATATGGTTTCACTTTTATCATCAGGAGTAGGATGAATATTCTGCCAGACGGGAGCTTTCCCTGAAAAGAAAGCAAACTGTTGGGGAGTTATTGTGTATTCTTCTCTGACCCCTGCTGGCTGAATGGAATAGTGTGTTTTAACATCAGTCACATGGAACTCTTTTCCTGCCTTAAATCATAAAATAAGAAACAGAGCACATGACTATGCTATAATATGTAATTTAAACTTGGTTCCTGAGTCTAAGCATCCTATTCTTTTCCTAGAAATTACAAAGTTTTCAAGCTAGTCCTAGAGTGTTTATCAAAACCCTTCCCAACATTTATTGCTTCCTAATGCTTTTCATTTTTTCACAAGGAAAAAATGTTTAATCCTAAAGCATTTCATATCAGTCCCAACAAAAACATAAAATCTAAAAACTCTTTCATTACTTTTAAAAATAATAAGAAATAAAGATCATACTAAAGCAGCGAGTGAAAACTACATTAATAATGGAAAAAATAAATATAAAAATACAGAACATGTGCAATCACATTTAAGTTTCTCTAAAGCTTTTATGATATGTTGTGGAATGTTTGAAATCTGTATCAATTTCCTAAATTTATGCTATAACAAAATCTTGTGAAAATTGTCTTTCATACAGTGATTTAACATTGCCATTGTTCTTTGAGTATTTCTCAATTTATAAGCAGTAAAGTGGCTTTAAAATTGAAATTTTAGTACTAACTTTACTGAATATTTTTCCTAACCATAAGTTTCCTTTTCATAAATTTAAAATAGAGGTGACAGTGGAAGAAAATAAATTCAGACACAAGTTTCTCTGGTCTTGGTATGCTCAGAGGTCTGGCTTCATATGCACATTACAATTATTTCTCATTTGTTTATAAAACTTCTAAAACCGTGCTTCAAATATCTATGCTTAAAAGTCTCAGTTGACATTTAATCATTTTTTAAACCATTATCTTCAATCTTTGCAGAACATTTTAGAAACCTTCAGGAATGAATGTTTGATTTGATAAACATTACACTGAATTTCTCTCCTGGTTTAAAAAAACAGAAGAGGAAATAACATCAAAAATCACTTAATTGAGATGACCTCATGTGTTTTATTACACTTTGCATTATTTTATGTTTATTTGTATGTCCTGGGTAAGTTTACAAGGGAGTACCTATAATTCTATTTTATAGAAATTTTAAAACATATTCATATACTGCCTAGGGCAAAGAATATTTAAAATCAATTTATGTGAAAGAAATAAACTTCGAGTTAAAGGACGCGAATTGGGTTACTGTCCTTCCTTTTAAGTTTTTGATAAAATGTTTTAAAAAATGTACAAATAAGATTATGGATAATAAAATACATACTTTGGAAAATAGTGTTCTTATATATTCAAAGTCTATTGAAGAAAAGAATTTTTCATTTCATTTGTAGTTAGATAACCTTTGCTTTCTAATGATAAGAAAAGTGTAATCAGGATCAGAAAGCACATAACAGAGCTTTAAACATAGGGGTCTCATTGTCCATTATAAGAAACTTCTAGAAGTAAGAGGATAGAGAAGTTAGTCTTCATTCATCCTTAGGGAAGTGAATATTTCATTTTCAAGATTATCAGCAGGGATTTTGATGTAAAAGAAAAACTGGGATGGGCCAAGCATATTTGCATTGATTATTACTGCCATATTTAAAGTATCTTTCAATATTCACTGTGGTAGGCAACTCTTTAGAATGTTACAATGTACACATTTTAATATGGAAAACAATGTATGACAGTATTCCCTTCCTTTCTTTATTATATGTTATTATTGCCTGCAAGATTAAGAAATTAAGGCTTTTAAAAATCATCTTAATTTCTTATATATATTTCAGATCTACAAAGAATATTAGCTTCCCTCATTGCATGAATGACACTAACATTTACTCAACTTCTACCATATTGGAATCTATACTTTTTGGAAAAGCAAACTCTTGTTTTATTTTGTTCTGTTTTACAATATGTGAGCTGTAGCTCATCCATCTTTCCTATCAAAAGAAAAGAAAGAAAATTAGAGAATGAGCTATCTCCTTCATCCGGTGATGTCAGAGGAGGATTTCTCGTCCTAAGAGGCTGAGAAGGGAAGTCACTGTCTTAAGGGCACTCACCCTTTTCTAGGAAAACGGCCAATTACGTTTTACAGCCCCAGCTCTCTTTGATACTAATCCGTTAATTCAGTCTCCTGGCCCTGGAATAAATGAGTGTTTACTCTGTTAAACAGTACCCATTTCAGTGCGGTGAAGACGTGTTCGACTGAAAGGCGTCTTCTTGTCTTCCCGTGATGTTGAGGGGACGACAAAAAACTGCTGGCCATGAAAGCACCCAAAGTCAGAGCAGCGTCCCCGTGCATGTTCTGAAAGAGAAATCTGTCTTCTGGTAGAGCACGTTTCGGGGAGCAGACTTGGACGGGGACATCTGGCTGGAACGGGCGCGAGCCCCAATATAATTTCATTGCAGCAGGCAATCTGGGGCCACATCCTGACACTGACAAGGTAACGAGGCACGGCCAGACGCACGAGAGTCTCTTGTTTCTGTACTGGGATTTTATGGTTATAGCTTCCATTTATTATCAGTCTGATGGGTTCCCTGCTGCTCTGTCTTGGGCTGGAATCCATCCTGAGAAGCATCCAAATGGGACATTGAAACATCCAGCAGTGACAGGCAGCCCTCCACTGGGGGGTAACCGGGGAGATTGCTAACAGGGTTCTCATGACCAAATCTCTTTTTAGACAATGCCAAACACAATGCATATTGTCCTGGACGGATGAAATGCGAGAGCATGATGTTTCATGAAAACCTTCTAGGAACGTTTTGAATTGGTCTTATTCTCAGATGGATAAAAACCTCTATGTGCCATTATAATTTTACCTCCTAAGAAACCTGCTTTTAAATTTCCTGACAAAATGCAAAACTGTACCCTTAAAGTTTCCTTCTCTCTATTCTTTCGTATCTTTAGTTAGTCCGGGAGTATGGCTAGGACAATAGGTTTGTTTGGAAGGAATCAGATAGAAAAAGTAAAGGAGGCTTTTCTTCCCTGCTCTCCCCCTTAACAATAAAGATGGGAAGGAAGATAGAAAGGACATTTGAGAAACAGACCTCTTAGGGCTGATGTGTGCCGTGTCGTGCAGCTGTTCACATCAAGATCTGGTCTCCAGGCAGACCGAATCATCATCTCTGCAAAGTTCTACACACTGCTTTCCAGACTTCCTGGACCTCCAGGAGTGTTCTAGTTCCAGAGACTTCTGCCCCCAGCCTGTGCTCTCAACCCCAACTTCAACATGGCTGGTCCAGGTTCACAGAAATAAAGTTTCCATGACAAAAAAAAAAACCCTGCAGTAACTTCCAGTGTTAAGTAGCATTTAGCCAGATACACTACTAGTTTGTGAAAAAGTCCAGTTACTGAGGAATTTTAACTTAGAATTATGTTTTTGTTGCACATTCCAGGTCAGGGGTGTACTTCACAAACCTGGGCTGATTTCAAACACAAAAATGATAATGAATCATATGTGTGTGTGTACATATCTAGATGGAAATACTGATACAATTTACCACCCCATGAAAAGTATCAAAATAATCTATAATTTACATTGTTAAAAGAAAATAACTCTTTCCAAGCAGTATATGATCAGTTTCTGAGGTAATGAGATACTCCAAAGTAAACTCTGGTGAAAAATGTTGAATAAATTATTTCTATAAAAATCAAAGAATTTGAATGAAAATGGGATATAAATAATAGGGAAAATACTTTAGTAAATGTTACCTGTAAAATTCGTCCTAATTGCACTTTCATTCCTAGATTATCTGATCTAAGAATATCCCATTTTCAAGTGGTAAAACGTGCAAGCGGCAAAAAATGAGGTAAGAAAGAGATTGCATTTGTAACGTTTAAAGCAGTTTTAAAAACTGAGTTGAAATTGAATGTCAAAGAGGTAACATTTATTATACACGTGCTCAAGCCCTTTAAAGCCTCATGGAGTACTAAAATACCCCATAGGATGTGCAAACCGTGATGTAGTGGTCAGAAAACGAAATATATGTTTCCAGTATTCAGCAGTCCTGTGACATGTGTACTACGTGTATTTGGAAATACCTGCGGCGAAGCTTGCTTTTGAGTTTTTATTAGCAGCATCATCTCAGGTTACATTAGTCCTTTGTTTACATCTCACAGTCGATTTAGTCTTCCCTTTTCCCGCTGAAGCAGAGGCAGGGCTGTCTGAGAGGGAAGAGGGTGAGATCAGGCCGTTCTGCTTGGCGAGCTTCAGTCTGAAAGATGTTGTCCATGTTCATTCGTGTTGGCTGAGGAGCCAGGAAGAGTTGGGGTTGAGGCAGGACAGAGCAGTCAAAGAGCTTCTTAGCTTCTCCTGTCCTTCCCGAGCCTGAAACGGGCCTTCTTTATTTGGTAAGAAGTGAAGTTTCAGACAGAACTTCAGGCACTTATTAAAATGCAAGGACAAAAACAAATCCCAAAGCCAAACATAGATAATTTGGGGATTGTCATTATTTTGGATTGTTACCGTGATTTTTTTTCCCTTCGGTGAAAAATTGAGATAAATTTGCTGCAATGAATGAAAACAGACAGATTTTCTCGGAATTTGTCTTCCTATCCAAGAATATAAGATATTGTGGGGCACTTCCTTCCCTAGATGAAGACACTCGTAGGCTGCCAGTTGCACTCTCAAGCTTTTGCCAAAAGTTTTAAGGTCTTGCCTTATTTCTAAAGAAAAACCATTGGTTAAATCAATATTGTTTCAAATACTACAGTATTACTTTGGTGGTTGTGAGTGAAGCTTTGATGGACTTCCATATCCTCAGCCTTTATGATTGTAAGGAATTTGCTGAGACTTTTCAAGTCAGCCTTCAGTTAATTCAAGTTGGTCCACGCACGTTTAAGCCACATAGACTACAAACCATGGGAAGGTAAGCTAAGAACAGCACGAAAATATATTTGGCAATAGTGTAAATCTCAGGGAAATAGAACAAACCCTGAAAGAAAACAGATTCCATCTGTTTGCCCAATTCAATAGAAATCTTGAGCAGAAAATGGAGAGTTAAGAAAGAAAAAACACTTTTGTAGAGAATTAAGGCCAGGACTTTCTGGATCTGGAGATTTATAGCCTACCATGGATTTCCACCTGTTTCCATGCCTACTTTATATATTGTAAAGGCACAATAATAACACATACCATGTATTAACAAGAAATTTTGACCAGACTATTTGCTAGACGTTTTTAATATATTAACTCTTATTTTCACAATAATTAAGGTGTTATTGTCCTCATTTTACAGTTGAGGAAATTAAAACCCAGACAAGTTATATAACAAGCTCAAGGTTGCCCAGCTCGTTCATTACTGTGGCAGTTCAGTCTTACTCTGAACCCACTGATTGTTATTATATCATATCAGCAAATGGTAAAATTGAGAGAAGTTAACCAAATTCATCATTAGCATAAAATATTTTCAAATCTATAGCATAAAGGCCAACATTCCAGGGGGGATAAAATATGCACAACTATACAATCTCTTTTGGTTGAGCAGGAGTCATTTTTTTCCATTTTCATTTTATTCAAGTGTATTATTTATACATGAAGATACATAAACAATAAGTGTACAGTAAAAGTTGTGAACTTACAAAATAAGCCTACATAGTATCATACAGGGCTCTCATATATCACCCCACCTCCAACACCCCACATTGCTGTGAAGTACAATGTTACAAACAATGCAAGAGCATCGTCAAAACATTGCTACTAACTATAATCCATATCTCACATTTGGTGTCTTTTTCCCCAAACTCACCTATTATTTTTTTATATGTTTTTATTGCAGAGGTTGTGAACTCACAAAACCATTGTGCACTTGCATAGAATTCCCCCCTACACCAATGCACCACACTGTGGCACATTGTGAGACCACCACCACCAACCACGGTCCACAGCGCACACCTGGCACACCCCCTCATGCCCGCCACCATCAACACGGTACATCCCAGCACCGACACAAGAGCACTGTGGCACTGTTCTGACCACAGCCCACAGGGCTGACCGACTGCACTTCTCCCATCTTCTGGGGTCATTTTTAATGCTGAAATTTTTAATGCTCTTTAGGCTGTTGTCTGCAAAATGCTTTCTAATCTACTAAATAATACGCACTTGGGACGCAGATGTGGTTCAAGTGATAGAGCGTCCACCTACCATGTGGGAGGACCTGGGTTCAATCCCTGGGCCTCCTGATGAAAAGCAAGAAGAGAAAGCGTGCCCAAGCACGAGTGGTGAGCCAGTGCCCCATGCAAGTGAGTCATGCAGCAAGATGATAACACATCAAAAGAGAGACAAGGGCAAAGTCAAGGTGAAGCACAGCAGAAACCAGGAACTGAGGTGGCGCAATTGACAGAGAACCTCTCTCCTCATCAGAGGTCTCCAAGATTGAATCCTAGAGGAGAGGAAATGAGAAGAGAAGACAATACAAGACAGCAAAAGCAGTAAGGTGGGAGGAGGAAAAGTGGGGGAAATAAATCTTTAAATATGTGTACTCACATTTGCAGATTAAATGAGGTGACGCATGGGATACTCCTGACTTCATGAGCTCTGGGCAGTGTGGCTCCTCTCCAGCCATGGTCAAGGTTACGAGGAGAGAAGGGAAGGTGATAAAAATGCGTGAGCACACACTCTTGGAGGGCCTGCCGAAGAGCCCCTACCTGGGAACAGAGGCTTTCTAGAATTAACAAACAGCAAAAACTATTTTCCTAACACTGGGTTCAGCCAGTTTCCACGCAAATAACTGTTTTCATCCTGAAGAGCATTTTGAAGGAAGTACATGAAATCCAGGAAGTTTTGCTTTATTAACCATTTAATCACACAACACTTGTTTGGGAAAAGGTATTTCACATTCAAAAACTTTTGTCTGCTGTTTTATGCAACTTCTTTTAGAACTCAAGTCCTACTAGACAGCAGGCAGAATCAAGTGTTTCTGTTTTCTTTTCAGGTTTACTTCCATTCTAAACCTGGTTGATGATATGATCTTGAAACACCCTGAATACTAAAATTGCTGGTTCTGGTTCAAACTGATTGGAAAACAACTAAATTAATAGGGAGATGGAAGAAAACTGGGAAACAGGAAGACAAAGAGCAGACTAGCTGGAATTAGGACTAACACACCATGAATTAGCTACACAACCCTACAATGTTTCTTCTACACTTTGGGCCTGTTTCCTTATCTGCCAAATGAAGGGGGTTCACTAAAGACTTGAATACTCAAATATCCTGTAATGGATAACTGCATTTCAAGCTCACAGATGAATACACTGGGCTGCTAGACATTTATGGATAAATTTTAAAGGTACATGGCAAATGGTCTGAACCTAAATTACTTGGATCAAATTTGATCTCATGGTGTTAGATGATCCCAGCCCTCAAGCTTCCAAATGTTTGCTTTTCCTACAAAGTTAAAGTGGAGACATGAGCGACTTTCTTTTTCCATTTTTTAAAATTATTTTTTAAAGAAGCTTTAGATTATGTAAATGTTACATAAAAACCATAAGGGATTCCCATATGCCCCCCTCCCTCCCCCTCCCATACTTTCCCACATCAACGTCCCTCATTAATGTGGTACATTTGTTACAACTGATGAACCCATATGGAAGCATTGCTGTTAACCATGGATTACAGTTTATAGTTTACACTCTGTCCTGCACAATTTTGTAGGTTATGACAAATATATAATGGTCTGTCTGTATCCCTCCCTGCAGTGTCATGCAGGACAAAACCAGTGTCCTGAAAATGCCCCCATATTACCCCTATTCTTCCCTCTTCCTCCCCTCAGAACCTCTGGTGGCCACTGCCTTTATATCAATGATAAGTTCTTCCGTTGCTAGAATAATAAGTCTGCTTTAGTCTATTGTTCATTCCCCAATCTTGAGGATTCTGGGATGGTGATGCCCATTCTGCTTATAATGGAGAGGGGCTTAGATCCCATGGGGCAGATGGATAGAACTATCTTGCTTGCAGCTGCAAAAACTTGTGATGGGCGTTGTCCATCATCATCTCCTCGTTAGTTGTCCTGGGTGAGTCCAGTGAACTGGACAGTAGGTGTTACAACTTTGCTGAAATTCAGGGCTCAACTGGCTCATGAACGGGCCAAAGATTTAAGTCTCTGGGACATATATTACTCTTTCTTGACATAACCACAAGTCTGCAGTGCCTTCAAAGGCTCCATTTAGAAGCTGTAAAAGCAAACAACAGGATTTTCTTTTTCCCCTCCGTCGTCCTTTTTCCCCTCCAATTATAAGAGATTAGTAGGGAAGGAACGCAAGAGAGACTTTGACTTCACCTATAATGCTTTGTTTATTTTATGTAAAGAATGATCTGAAGCAAATATTTTAATATGTTAACATTTGTTAGTCTTCAAAGAGAGCATCTGGGTTTCTGTTTTATTAATTTTTGTATTTGTATTTAAATTTTTTCCAATAGAAAAAGCAGCAAAAGACAGTATATTGTAACCTGTAATACAACTCAAACTATTACAACAAGAAATTTAAGATTTCCTGGGAAATCTTTAAAAACTTTGAAAATTTGAAATCAGCTATATGCATTATTTTCTCTATTACTAATTCTGTTAGAAAACTGAATATTTCAGCCCTGGAAAAAAGAATTTACAAATCACATAGTAATGTTTGCTACTAAATTAATAGTTTGGTTTTCTGCACCAGCTATAATAGATTAAGAATGTACATAATGCCTCAAATTCCCTATTGCCAATTTCTTTATTATCAAGCCAGCTACATTATGATAAATACAAGATAAATATAGTTCAGCATATTTGTACTTGTGCTGGTTAGGCAATTTCAGGTTTCAGGGGAAAAAAACACTCTTAGATTATCCTAGCTATTAATTACCTGCTGTAAACAGTATGTTCACTTTCACAAAAAATGTGCAGATATATAAGAAACACCCCAATTTTACTGTAATTTAATTTGTATTGAAGGTGACTTTAAAATTATGGATATGCAGTATAATCTATTAACTCTAAGAAAAATAGATAAAACTACACAACTGAAAAAAGTATGGTGATTAATACCAGCATGTGACAGGTCACAAAACACGGTGTAATTGTTTGAATATTAAGTCTCATGCTATACAAATAACATTATTGTATTCTAGTGACTATTAGAAATTCATAAGCACATTATAAAATAATTTTGAATGACTTCTAATAGCAAACATGCAAGGCAAGTATTGCAAAAAAAAATTTGTAAATAAGAAGCAAAATAAAAATGTTGATTAATTCCTTACCAGGTAGTTATAATATATGTAGGCAAAATGTTTTGAAAGTTAGAGAATATAGAGAGGTAATAATTTTGGAAGAAACATGCCATGCTTCTGCATGATGAAAGAAAACATAGCCCAAACATTTATACAAATGGGGGATGGGAATAAAAATTAATATATTACGTATTCCAATAGAAATTGACATTTTAAAAACTATCATTTCTACTTATGTAACAAGCAAAGTGAAGGTAATATATATGTAATATATATATATATAAGTTTCCACCTTCAACCTCAAGACTAAAAGGCCCCCATCTTCAAAATCTCAGAAACCGTCATCCTGAGTTTCCGTCCTTGCTGCTGGAAGCCAAATGATTCTCTTTTCTCATCACTGGCTTCTCTACATTGGGTACTGAGCCATCACTTTCTTCAAACAATAAATCATTCTCCATAGAGTCAGGCATTGCTAATTCCATATTTTTCAGTGATTTCACCACTCCCCCTTATATTTAGTATTCCATGAAGTTTTAGCTCTCTCACGCACTTGTCAAAGAGGGGCCACTTCCTTCCCCCGTCAGGTCACTTCAAAGGCAAAAGCTGTACCCACCTGTCCCACTCCTTCTCCACGAATCCTTTAAGTCCCATGTGAAGCTTACAACTGGCCTTAGCTTGTCCAAAATTACAGCTAAATAAGTGTGCCCTCCAAGCACCTGACAAAGACTGATAAATTCAGAGATGTTTAAAAGCCCCACAGGTTGCCTGGATCTTACTTTGTCTATTAACAATTGTACTCCATCCTCCTTCATCACCATCTTGCATGGACATGAACATAAATTTGAGTGCCTTTTTTTTTTTGGCACAAGATTTCTTCTTATAATTAGAAATGATGGCCATTTATGAAATCATTACTGCATGCCAACCCAACTGTATAATGTGCTCCTCATGTCCAAAAGCTTTTGTTGTCATTGTTTTGGGGGTTTTTGTTTTGTTTTGTTTCTTAGAAGGTACTGGATATTGAACCCAGGACTCGTACATGAGAAACAGATGCTCAACCACTGAGCTACAACCGCTCCCAAGGACAACTGATTTTGTTTGTTTGATTTTGTTTTTAGGAGGTGCCAGGGATCGAACCTGGGACCTCATACTTGGGGAGCAGGTGCTCAACCACTCAAGCTACATCTGCTCTGGTGTCCAAAAGCTTTGACAATCACAGACTGTCCACCATTACAATCCACCTCTTTTAGTATATGTATTTATGATGATAAATATCTAAAAGGACCTTTGAACCTAATTATTATCTATGGAGATAAAATTTAGCTTTGTTCTAGTATATTTTTTGTTAAAGTTGAATATTTTAACTTAGTATGTAGCTTGTTTATTTTGTGCTACATATAACTCAATTCTCTTCATTAATCTGTAGCAAGAAGAGTATTGATCTATCTGTATATTGCTCCATTGCTTGTTGATAAATTTTCATTTCAGTGGTTCTAAATTCCCCCACGCTTCACACTCAAGTCTGTAAAATGTTCTGGTTGGTACCAATGTGGAGACTGTTTGGTTTAATTTTGTTCTGGTTGTTATTATATCTAGCAGCTTCTTGCTTCAATTCTTGATTTCTAGAATTCATATCATTTCCTTAGCTTGCAGTGGGCAAAAATTCACCCAGAAATCTTGTCACTAATTACATTATTAAATCATTAACATAAAGCATTGCAACAAGTCCACCATTGATTCTGAGCCATGGATTATTATAAGAAAAAAATTTAAATTAAAACATGGATGGAACAATCCCAATTCTACATCTGAGCAAGTGGCTTGCTCTTTTTCTTTAAAAAGAAAATAAAAATAAAAATCCTTGTCTTCACTCTGCCACTAAGAGGTTTAATTTAAATTAAAATGTGTAAGGAATCTGATCTATTGGACTTACCACACTCAGCTAAGATGGAGTTGAAGAAGGACAACCACCACACCATGGAGCCTAGAGTGATTACAACTGAAAATGGGAGGATTGCATCCAGCATCCATGTGGAATCTGAGCCTCCTCTTGACATAGAGGTGCAATGGACACAACCAATCCAGTGTCCACATAGAAGAGGTGACATTGGATTGGGAAAAGTGGACATGGGGGACGATGGGTATGGGGAAAGGCAGGAAGAGATGAGAGGTGGAGGCGTCTTTGGGACATGGGGCTGCCCTGGATGGTGCTTCAGAGGTAATCACCGGACATTGTAAATCCTCACAGGGCCCACTGGATGGAATGGAGGAGAGTATGGGCCATGATGTGAACCATTGTCTATGAGGTGCAGAGGTGCCCAAAGATGTACTTACCAAATCCAATGGATGTGTCATGATGATGGGAACGAGTGTTGTTGGGGGGGGGAGAGGGGGGGTGGGGGGGTGGGGTTGAATGGGACCTCACATATATATTTTTAATGTAATATTATTACAAAGTCAATTAAAAAAAAAAACTTACTAAGGAAAATTTAAAAAAAAATAAAATAAAATAAAATGTGTAAGGAACAATCCCAAGTCTACCTCTGAGCAAGTGGCTTGTTCTTTTTCTTTAAAAATAAAATAAAAATAAAAAGCAATAATACTATATGAAACCCTTATCTTCACTCTGCCACTAATTGTCCTGAAATCTATCCTGCAAATAGTAGATTTTCGAATTGGATTTTCTGCTAACATTTCCTTCATCTAAGTGCATTTTTCATTTATATTGCATATAAGTGTTTACTGATGTTAACAAAACAATTAAATAATTTAAGAAAATATTCTGATATGAGCTATGCATGGTGTTAGGAGTTGCAATGGGGTGATCCATTATTTTATAACTTTGATAGTTAACCTTCCATCCGTAATGCAAACACTGGATGCAGTCTCATTTTCTCTTGCAATTCTTTTGGGGATAAACTAATGCATCTTTTGTACTATCAAATACAGTGTATAAAAGAAAGTAAAAGAGAGAAGAAGAAATATGGAAAGTGACAGAAACTGTTATGCTATTCAAAATACAACCCAGCTCTTATGGTCTAATGACACCCTGGCATCATTAGAAGTCACCCTCCCTGGGGGTTGTCGCCTGCCATCCAGAGGCTAAGCTGCTTCTGTCTACATCCTGCTCCTTTTCTGCTACGCCCAGCTCCTTTCCCTCTTTGCTCCTCTCTGCTCCTCCCACCCACGCCTTCAGCTGCCTGAAATACCTTGGAGTTCTCACCAACCATCTTCTCTCCATCAGCCTCTTCCTGGCCATCTCATCTCCAGTGGCCTTTTCATTGAACACAACTCCGTAATTCAACCATTTACTCAAAAATTATACTTTGAGCAGCTATTATGTTCCAGGTACTATTCTGTAGAGGGACTGGGCCCTAGGATTAAACAAACTAGACAAAAATCCCTGCCATCATCCTATGGCCTCAATTCTAATAGGAGCAATAAAGAAAGATAATATAAAGATAGCATGTCAATGATGAACATTTTTAGGGGGAAAAAAGACGATCAGTAAGGAAGGAAAGGTGAGCAGGCGCAACCTCACTGAGAAGGTGACATTTGAGCAAAGATTGGATGGAGGATAGGGAGTAAGAACTAGAGTTATCTGGGGGAAGAGAGCTCCAGGTGGAGAGAACACAAGTGCAAAGTCCCGAGGTAGGAGTGTACCTGAATGTTCCAAGAATAGCAAAGAAGCCAGTGCAGGGGGAGCAGAGTGAATGAAGGCATAGAAAAGCAGACGAAGGTCAAGTGGCAATAGAAGACCAGTTCTCAAGGGGCATTGTTAGCCACTTTGACTTTTCCTTTGACTCAAAACATGGGAGGTTTGGGACCAAAGAGTGGCATGATCTATTTACATCTTTAAAGTATCATTCTGGCTGCTGTGTTGAGAACGGACTATGGTAGGAGGCAGTGTAGGGGATGGTGTAAGAAATGTAGAAGCAAAATAAGTTAGGAAGCTACAGCAAATACTCGGATGAATAAGGATAGTGGAGGGGTGAAAGCTATGGTTCGGGATGTACTTTAAAAGTAGCACCAAGATGATTTGCTTATGAATTTGATGTGCAGCATGAGATGCAGAGAAGAATAAAAAGTTACTATGAGTATTTTGACTTGAAAAACTGGAAGGATAAAGTTACAATGTACTGAAATTGTAGGGAATTTGTTTTTAGACATGGCAACTTTTAAGTGCTTCCTCGATATACAAGGGGAGATGTCAAATAACTGGTAGGGTTTGAATCTGGACTTTAGGACAAAAATCTAGGCTAGAAAAATAAATTTGAAAAATGTTTAGGTTGTCAAATGATATTTAAAAGTACAACACCAGATGATCTCTCCAAGAAAGCGAGCATATTTACACACAAAGAGCCAAGAATTTAGCTTGGGAGCAAGTTGAAATGTAGAGGTCAGAGAGATGATAAAAAGCAGAAGAGGGACAAAGGAGTGGAAATATATGAAGTGTTAGAGGAAAACAAGGAGGGTTCATACCCTGGAAGCTAAGCAAAGGAAACGTTTCAGGGAAGTTGGAGTAATAAATGGTGTCTAATGTTGCTGACCATATAAGTAAAATGAAGGTTTAGATTTGACCACTGGTTTTACAATGTTGGTCCTTGGTGACCTTGCCAAAAGCAGTGTAAAGGGCTGATGGAAGTGTATTCAAGAGAGAATAAGAGAGGAATGGACAGGTTTTGAGGATCACTGTAAAGAGGCATAGAGAAATAAAGAGGTAGCTGCAGTGTGGTGTGGGGTGAAGAGAAGGGAATTTTGTGATGGAATATACAGCAGCATATTTGTATACAAACAGGAGTGACCAGCAGAAAGGGAGGAATAAAGGGTACAGAAGAGATTGTTGGAGTAAATAAGAAGGGGTAGAATTCAGTGCATTTATCAGTGGAGGGAACATTTCATTGTCACCAAAAGAAAGGCATGTAATCAAGGTTAAGTGTATAAATTGCTTGTGGGAGCTTATAGAGGTTATTTTATACTTTTTTTTATTTTCTTTGTAAAATGGGAAGCAACTGAGAGTGAGAATGGAGGTGGAGATGGTGGAGGATTGAGAAAAGTGAAGGCAATATGTCACAGCTAAGGAGAGTGAGTACTTGTTTGCTAAAGCTGTCAGAGGCAATATACCAGCAATGGGTTGGCTTTTACAAATGGGATTCATTAGCTCACAAGCCTAATAGTTCTGAGGCCATGAACATGTCCAAATCAATGTATCATCAGGCAGTGCTTTCTCCCCAAAGACCAGCTGCTGGCATTCCTGGACTCCTCTGTCACATGGCAAGGCACATGGTAGAGTCTGCTGGTCTCTCTCTCTCTGGATTTCATTGTTTTCAGTTTCTTGCTTCCATGGCTTTCTCTCTGTTCATCTGAATTTCATTGCCTTATACAGAACTCCAGTAAAAGTATGAAGACACAACCTGGGCTGCACCTTAATAGAAATAACATAATCAAAAGTTCCTACTTACAATCGGTTCACACCCACAGGAATGGATTAGCTTTAAGAACCTGATTTTCTGGGGTCCATACAGCTTAAAACCATCACAATGAGCAAGCAAATAGACCAGGTAAAAGTAGTTCAATTGCTTGGCAGTATGAGGGCCCACATGAGTTTGGCAGTCATAAATTTAAAATGAGACTGGTCCATATTGTTGAATTTTCGCTATTTTGAGCTAGTTGGTACATTAGCTGGAGTTGTACCAACTCCATCATCAACATCAAAATCTACCCCGGTGATTTTGATGAAAAGAATGATGAGGAAGAGGATGGAAGGTGTTTGTGAAGAATCAATTATAATGATGGACCAGACTTGAAGCTGGGTAAAGAGGGATGTGAGGACATGAGGTGGTGAGAGACAGTGAAAGAGCGATGGGGCCACTGGCTCATTGGATTATCAATCTGGGTAAGGCCCAAATTCTGTAGGAATTTGTAGACAAAGCAAATGAACTGCAAAGATCTTCGTCAGGGTGTGGAATGCTGGAAATGGAGATGAGGAGGGTTGCAGCTCTTCATACCGGCAAGGTATGAGGGCATGACCAATGGAGTGAGTGGTTAATGGTGCATGGAAGAAAGCATCACTGAAGAAGAGGATTCCAGGAAGTGAGCAGCGGGATATTAGGAAGATCACAATAAAACTTAATAGTAACGTCGAAGAGGATAACAATGAGGCAGGAGCTGGATCTTCAAGAAAAGAGTGCTTTGGGATTAACCAGGTTTTGTCAGAATGAAGAGTGTGCAAGTAGGAGAACACTCTTTAAGAAAATGACTACTTTTCAAGTAAATATCATAAAACCCTGAAATAAAAACTTCCCCATAGTAATATTGACTAACTTCTTTACACATCTCTAAAATGCCTGAAAATGTCTACATTATTTGGCTGAATCCTCTGGTTATCTCTTTATATGACCCTGACTTTTTAATATTTCCTATAGGAGGAAAAGAAAATTAACTGTCTTCTAGCATGATTGATGAAAATTTGTTTTTTTATTCTTAGTGTGCCTCCTGCAAGAGGTGCTGTAACAAACTGGTTAGCTTAAAGAGTTTTGGGGGTTACAGGTCCAAAATCAAGGTTTCAGCGGGGTCTTGCTTTCTCTGAGGTAGTAGCCTTCTGGTGGTGACTTGCCGGCGGTTCATGACTCAGTCTCTGTCCCTGTCACATGGCCATCTGACTCCTTCTCCTGTGTCCAATTCTTCACTTGTAAGGATTCCAATCATATCCCTGTAAGGCCCACCCTAATTTTATTTGGTCTCGCCATAGTAAGATCTTCAAAGATCCTATTTCCAAATGGGCTGCTGCTTCCTTGCCCAGCCCCAAAGGGGCACATGGTGGACTTCTGGTAGAGATTGATGTGAGCAGGGCTCAATGGCCCAATGGCATGGAGGCAGATTTGGGTAATAGAATGTTGGCCGGGGAGTGGAGTGGGGAGTGGAGAACAAACAGTGGTAAGGATGCCAATGAGGGTATGGAGGCCAGATTTGTGGTCTTAGTCACATCATCCAGGTTTTGAGGGCTGCGTGCTAAACTTTGAAACACTGGGTTCTCTATGGCTTCCCATGATTCCTGCCAAGGAAGTGTAGAGCCAAGCAGAGTGCTCTTACTTGCAGCACACAGAGCTCCTGACTTCTGTCTGCAGAAGCCCAGGGATGGGCATTCTCCCCTGGTGGGAGGGTGGGAACTGGGCTGGTTTAGCATACAGGTTTTATCCAGTCCAGAATGGAGTGGTGTCATAAATTGTCTAGCAACTTCCAGAGGATTCTCCAGGAGGGACCAGGCTTGCTCTTCTAGTGTCCAGTTTTCAAGTCAAAAACCAAGTTCAGGAACTGATAGAGAGAATACCTAAACTCCTGCTGGCTGGGAGTAAGCAGCATTGAGTGACATCTCAGGTACCCAGAGATTAATTATGCTCTGCACTGCCTTTTGCTTTCCAATTCCACCAAAAGACATCTGAGAGTATTAACCAGCTGCCACTACCTGGGACTAAACTGGGACCAGGAGTTAAGCCTAGAATGCAACCACCTTTCTGTTGAACTTAGGAAGAAAACTCTGGCACGTGGGGCTCTCTGAAACAGAATGGGTTGTAAGGTTAGGGAGTGGGTTTTAATCCCTAGACATATTGTAGCAAAGACAGTAGGATCACTTGATGCAGGACATTATATATCCTGCCAAAACCTACCACATGGACTGGGAGAGAGTGTAAACTACAAGTAAACTATAATCCATGCTGTGTAGCAATGCTCCAAGATGTGTTCATCAATTGCAGTGAATGTACCACGCTAACGAAAGAAGTTGTTGGTGTGGGAAAAGTGGGGGGTGTAGGGAGTTGGGCATATGGGAGTCTCCTATATTTTTTAATGTAACACTATGTGTGATCTATGTATCTTTTAAAATAAATAAAAAATATACTTCAAAAAAAAAGTAATGTAGAAAGCATTCATTCATAAAATAAGGACAGAGAAGATGGTGTCCAAGTTTCTCTGTAATTATAATTGTATAATTCTTTCAGCCTTCTATAAACTGATTACTTTTCAGTCTCTAATTATGTAGAAATGGTTTCATGACAGTTACTAGACTACAAGTTCTTGGAATAGGTGTCCTATTTCATTGTCTTTTGAAATTTCCAGAATATTGAGCACAAAGTAGAAAATATTGATTGGCTGAATGATGGAATGATAGATTGATATTTCTAGTGGTGTTGCCTACTATAGAAATTATAATGAACCTTTCTTACCATAATGCCACAATTGTTGACAATAATGCAAATGGGATAAAATGTTAAAAATGGCGAACCTAGTGGTAGGGTTACAGGAATTGACCATACTATTTATGCTTTTTGTTATTTTTTCAAAATAAAGGGGTCCTATGGGGAGTGGCTCAAGCAGCTGAGCACCTGCTTCCCACATAGGAGGTCCTGTATTTGTTTGCCAGTGCCTCCTAAAGAAGACAAACAATGAGCAGACATCAAGCAAAAACAACGAGCAGACAACAAGCAAACAATGAGCAGACAATGAGCAAAAACAAATAAGCAGGGAGCAGATCAAGCAGTTGAGCACCCACCTTCCACATGGGAGGTCCCAGGTTCAGTTCCTGGTGCCTCTTAAAAAAAAAAACGAAACAGACAACAAGCAGACAATAAGCAAAAAATGAGCAAAAAAAAAATTGCACAAAAACAATGAGCAAACAGACAAGGGAGCCATGGGGGTCAGGGAATAAATAAATAAACCAAGTAATTTATTTTTTTTAAGAAGTTTTAAAGACAAACACATTTTTTAAAAACGTGCCAGTGGTGAATAGGGGTTTCAGTTTGGAAAATCAGTTATAGAATATTTATCCAATGGATGTGATCAAAGTCATGATGAAAAGCAATTCATAACTAATGACATGGGGCAATAGGAAACGTTGCTTAAAAAGAGACAAAAATATCTTGTTACTTTCGTATAACCATATGCTATAGAGCTTATAGAGTCACCAATGAAATGGCTATGGACAGATAGTTCTGAGTCACAGAGACAACTTAATTCTCCTCCCTCGTGAATCTGCTTGATCCTTATTTGCCTTTTTTATTTTTTTTTTATCTCAATTTTAACCTTTCCAGCCCCACTCAAAGATCCCCATTATATGCCATTCCAGGCTAAAAGCCCTCCACGCAGCGTGGCATGAGCCTCCCTGTGGCAGAGACAGGCAGTGTCCCCCAGGAATCCATGGCTTCCCCTGGGCTCCCCAGCATGCCCTGCGTTTAGATTGGAATCAAATGCCTATTCCTGGCCAGTGGTTGGCGAGCACAGTGATGTAAGGTGCTTCTGGGCTGCGGCAGGTATAAGGGTGGGAGTTCCATCTGCTTTACTCTCTTCCCCTGCCGGGTGACCTGAGAGGTCATGGGTTTTGTCACATAGTGACAGGAGTCTTAACGGAGTCACTGCCTGAATGTGAATTCCCCCTTCCCCAATTGCCCATGTAGGATTTTTTGGGAAGGAGAAATGAACCTGTGTGGGAGCCTCTGAGATTTCAGGGTCTGTGTAGTCACTAGCAACAGTCATCTTAAATGGAAATCAGCACCTCAGAAAGGAAACCCTGATATACACCTAAACTATGCAGCTTTGACTAGCAGGTAGTCATGAAACCCATCTAGGAGGCTGGAAAGAGGGGCTTCTACGCTACTCAGCACAAGAGACTTGGGAAAACCTACTGCCTGTAATAACAGGGAAGGCAAGCCAAGTGCCCACTGTCCTCAGCTCTACAGAAAGCTGTAGGAGAACTCTTCGGTAGCAGTATATACTCACTGCACTGGCTGCCCTGGTCAAGGGAGGTCAAGAAAGAAATGACCTCAGGAAAGAATTGTCCAGGTGCAAGCAGCTGTAAAAGTGAACAGAGAAAGCCCAGAAATTTGAAGTCTCGCATGATGGGAAAAAACAAATATTTCCAGATCCCAAACATTAACAGATGGGATTTAAAGAGACTTTGAGGGGAAGGTGCATAAAACCTTTCAACATGATCAAACTCGGGTCAAGAAAGCAAAGAAACTGAGCAACTCTGAGAATTATATCTTTATATAGCCTTTGGGTATGGTTAATGGCATTTGGAAGTGATGGAAACAAATAGATCAGAAGTTTATTAAGTAATTTTTTAACAGCTTTGCTGAGGTCTGATTCACATACCATAAAATTCACCCATTGAGTGCCATCAATTTTAGGACATTTTCATCACCCCAAAAAGAAGCCCAGAAGAAAAATAAGCTCTGTCACGTTGTGGCACATATTAATATCCTTTTTATGACTGAAAAATATTTCACTGCATGGATATACCATATTTTCTTAACCACTATGTCAGTTGATGGACATTTGCGTTGCTTCCGCTTTGGGGCTGAGTACTGCTGTGATGAATGTGGACATGTTTTCATTGTCTTTGGTATATACCTATGTGTGGAATTGCTGGGTCACACGTTTAGCTTTTTGAGGAACTGTCAGGACTGTTTGCAAAGGTGTCTGCATTTTGCATTTTGACCAGCAATGTATAAGGACTCTAAATTCTCCACATCTTTGTTTTTGTCCATCTTTCTGATTATAACCATCCTAGTGGATGTGAAATGGTGTCTCGTGGTTTGGATTTGCAATTGCATGAAGACTGGTAACACTGAGCATCTTTATTGTATTCATGGACCGTTTGTAAATCTTCCTGAGATAAAAGTCTAATCAAATCCTTTGCCCATTTTTAAATTAGATTAGTTTGTCTTATTTTTTATATCTAAGAAACCAACTCCAGAATATGGTAATTACCCCACTCTAAACACCAAAAGTAACTTTTAATAGTTAGGGAGGACTAAGACTAAGCCCCATAAGAATGATTGCTTACTTTATTTTAAAAACTCAGATTTTTCTATGAAAAAAGAAAAAAGAGAGAGAGAGACAATCTTGTGAGGTGGCCACTGAGCTTCGCGAAAGCAAGTTCTAGTAACTTGAGAGAGTGAATTTGCATTGGGCTTTTTTTGTTTTGTTTTGTTTAAGATTTATTTATTTATTCCCCTTCCTCCTTCACCCTGCTATTTTTCCTGTCTGTGTCCATTCGCTGTGCGATCTTCTGTATCTATTTCTCTTTTTTTGTCTTCTCATTTTTTCTCCTCTAGTATTCACCAGGATTCAATCCTGGACCTCTGATGTGGAGAGAGGTTCCCTGTCACTTGCACCACCTCATTTCCTGGTCTTTGCTGCACTTCACCTTGACTCTCTCCTTTGTCTCTCTTTTGTTGCGTCATCATCTTGCTGTGTGACTCACTGGCATGGGCACTGGCTCACCGTGCGGGCACTGGCTCACCACATGGGCACCGGCTCACCATGCAGACATACTTCCTCTTCTCCTTTCTCACCAGGAGGCCCCAGGGATTGAAACTGGGTCCTCCTGTATGGTAGGCAGAAGCCCTATCACTTGAGCCACATCTGCTTCCCTCACATTGGCTTTTGCACACAGCAAATACACAAGGTGCAAAAGTGTGCAGGAAGGGCAGGGATGGAATACAGAAGTGAGAATCCCCAGGAGAACCCTTTTTGACTCATGGAGGACTGTTTTAAAATTCAGGATGCTTGGAATTTCTCCTTCTGAAAAAAGTCATGGAAGAATATACATGAGGCACAGCACCATCAGAAGGTACTGAACCCCAGCTGGCAAATCCCTGGGTAGCCCCTCTGTGTCTGACCATTCAGGCGTTCACTAATCATAAGCTAACATTTATTGAGCAACCACTCAGTAAATGTATATCGGGTGCTGTGCTAAGCGCTTTAGGTATACTCTCTCACTTGATCCCTATCTAGGAGCTATTAAGAGGGTAATTTCATTACTGCCATTCAACAGAAGAGGAAAGTCAGACCCAGAGGTCAAGGAACTTTCCAGAGACCACATGATGAGTGGGGCATCCGCAAGCATCCTGACCCCAGCCTCTGAGTCCCCTCCTGCCTCCTCAACTGGAAGGCTTTACTAGCAGACATGTTGAAACCAGTCTGGCCATTGGTGAGAGAACATTTTTGCTTTTGTAGGTGATACCGCTTTTAACTCCTACCCCACTCCCAACTAGTTCACTTTGGAACTCACAAAGAAAAATAACTTCTGGATCTTCTTAGACTGTTACTGTTACCACTAATAAGAAAAACAATACTTTGCATTTGTGCAAAATATTTTACATTTACACAACAATTTACTTCTATACTATGTCATTTCTCTCACGATTCCAAAAAGATCCCAGTGATGAGTGGCCTGTGGAAAGTAGAATGGGTGAAAGAGATTGATTAGTGGTAGCAAAATGGAGCACTGATCTTTCACTCTTTTTTCTTCTATGTTGCTTCTTATCACAAGCAAGTATTGCTTTTACATTTCTTTAGAAAAAACAACAAAAATATAAAAAATGAAATTCTTCCATTTTTAAACATCATTTTACTTAGTAATCCCTTGAGAAAATTAATGATCTGAGCTAGTAGAAAAATGTTAGCTCTTTTTTTTACATTTTCTCATGCATGCTCAGAGAATGTGCACTGTCAAAGCTGGGAATTACAACCAGAACATGCTGTGAGCAATACTGTGCCAAATGTGCCTGCTGGAAGAAGGCACCATCCCTCAGTGTCTGTGACTAGGGTTCATCTGAAACTCTGTGGGAAAGAAAAGTGTGGCTATAGAATATTATGTGCATATAATATTAGAGTAAAAAGCTACATCGTAGTTTAAAAAATATATAGTATCTCTGTAATGTCACCTCTAAGTCACCAAAGCAGCACACCATTTATCTATCATCTTGTACTTTTTATTGCTTCCTAGTTGTTCTGTATGCTATCGTTGACTTCTAGTGTAGACTATAAATTCCTTAAAGGCAAACATATTTCCCTCTTGCCCTTCATAGTAATGATCCACAAGCCTCTCCTCCTTTTGACTTTTGGAAAGTTGGTTTCTCTAATGTATTGGTTCTTGAACTTTAAGACTTGTAAGCCTCACCCAGAGAACTTGGTAAGCACAGATTGCTGGGCGCCACCACCAGAATTTCTGATTCAGTTGAATGGAACTGGAAGTCTGTATTTCTAACAATTCCCAGGTGGTGCTGATACTGCTGATCTAGGGGACACACTGAGAGATTCCTGATCCAGAAGTTCCCAACCCTGGCTGAGCATCAGAGTCAATGGGGAGATTATTACTGATACCAAGACTCCGCCTTGACCTGTAATGATGCTGCAAGTCCAAGTGTGAGCTAAGCACCCCAGTGATTCTAATGTGCATCCAAGGTTGCAAACCGCTGCTCTAGTATCTTGGCAAGACTCCCTTCTCTCTACCAATGGATGTCTTCATTTTATCAAGATGCGCCTACGTGCAAATTTCCTTACTTGACTATAATGCTTGATTAAGGCAGGGACTTTGGTAGGTGTGTTTATTGCTTTACACCTGGGCTCTAACAGTGACCAATAATGGATGCGCCAAAATGTGTTTTGAATGAATGAAAGAAAAGGTTGGGGAAAATCCCTAAAAAGACTTAAAATATAGTTTCTCCAGAATAGCAGCTATGTATGGCAGAAAACACCATAGAGAGACTGAGCGGTGATGAGTTTTGTTTGTTTTTTGTTTATTTTTGGAATAATGAAAGTGGCCCGACAATGACTGAAGTCATGAATGCACAACTATGTGATTATACCAAATAGCACTGATTGTACCCTTCGGATGGATTGTATGCTTTATTAATATGTATCAATAAAATTGCTTTGTTTTAAAAAAAATGTAGCTTCTTGGTGGGGACCCTTTCCTCCAACTTGGCTTTATATGGAGGACAAAATCCCACTCCCTTGGATATATTTTCCTGCCCCCATCTACCTTTTTTCCCCCCCACTACCTTAATCTGAGTCTCCTCACCTCATAGACACACCTGCATTTCAACCAGGGATTTGGTGGAACACCTTGCTTTACTGAAGCACAAGGGGCTTGAGGTGGGTGGGGCCAGGGATCCTAATCCCACGGTCACGAAGGGGTGCAGGGCAACACGAGATCTTTGTCTAAATCTCTCCTTGTTGCAAACAAAGAATATGCCTGTTTCTCAAGTCACTGAGCTCTCCCTATGAAGTCTGTCCAAGGGAGCTTGGCCGACCACTTCACAGAAGTCACTGTGGTCCAGTTAGGCAATGACCTTCCTCTTGTCTGACTCCGTGTTTACTGTTCTGGCTTCATCTCACTCAACGTCTTAACAGGATTTGACACCACTTACCGTTTGAGACACGTTCATCTCTTGGATTAGGTTGTACTGCATTCTCCTTTTCCCTCCTACCTTACTGGCTGCTTCTTTTTACTCAGGTTTGCTAGCTTTCCATTTCTGCTCCATCTCAAAATGCCGGAAGGTCCCTGGATTCTTCGGGAAGCTGCTCTTCATCTGCGCAGTCCTCCCCTGTGGTCTTGTGGGAATTGGGGAAGGAAAAGCAGGAGGGAGAGAAGGAGGCCCGTGCTTCCCACTACACTGTGTGCATATAGAGCACAGAATTCAGAGGACAATTCTCTGTCATAAAGACTCTTATGAATTACCAGTTATTTTACTCATTCAGAATTTAGGGAGACGAGGCAGCAGACTTGGCCCAGTGGTTAGGGCGTCCGTCTACCATGTGGGAGGTCCACGGTTCAAACGCCGGGCCTCCTTGACCCGTGTGGAGCTGGCCCATGCGCAGTGCTGATGCGCGCAAGGAGTGCCCTGCCATGCAGGGATGTCCCCCGCGTAGGGGAGCCCCACGCGCCAGGAGTGCACCCCGTAAGGAGAGCCGCCCAGCACGAAAGAAAGTGCAGCCTGCTCAGGAATGGCGCTGCACACACGGAGAGCTGACACAACAAGATGATGCAACAAAAAGAAACACAGATTCCTGTGCCGCTGATAACAACAGAAGCAGACAAAGAAGATACAGCAAATAGACCCAGAGAACAGACAACCAGGGGTGGGGGGGGCAGATGGGAGAGAAATAAATAAATAAATCGTTAAAAAAATTAATAATTTAGGGAGACGAGGAAGACCCCTCATTCAGAATGTCCCTGAATTTCACAATGGGTTCATTTGGAAATCATTTCTTGTAACTTCCACTTTGCTTAGGGAGGCCTGCTCTTGGGGAGGTCCATTTTTTGGTCTTACATGTACAGCTAATTAAAATTCTGACTGGTGAGGATCAAACAACCCTGCCCCCATTGCGTTCTCACATTCTTCCTTTTCCTTTCAATGTCTTCCAAGACTCATTTTAAACCGAAAGTGTTGTATATCTTCAGGGGGCCCTTTGACCTGCTTCCATTAAATCCAAAGGGGGAAGTAAGGCGCAGCTATTCACCTAACAGCCAATCAGCATAAGACCAAGGTCTGGACAAATCTCCCTGTGTCCTACCAGGGCAGCAGTTATTTCCAAGCTTCCCTTCTCAGTGGGTTGTTAATCTGAATCCATATTCGTGGGTAAGTCAGGAATTAGACTTTTGAAAGCACAAGGGAAAGGATGCAAAAGATTAAAGTCTCAAAGAACTTTCACAAATCCTAGGATATGGGTGTAAGTAGTTCCCAATGAGTTGGAAAGAGGTGGAGTGACTTAATATGGCCCTGAAAGTTTTCCAGTTCCCACCGTAGCATGGTTGGCAACTCACATGATACCTTGACTTTTCCAAATATTGGAAAGAAAAAGCAGCCAAAGTTTTATGCAAGAATGAAAAGGCCTGAAGCACTTCAATTTCCTGGTGGTTAAACAAAAGAGGACACACACCAAGAAAAGCCACTTTAAGTGCATGCAGAAAAGCTGGTCAAAAGAGAAGAGGCATTTAATGGGGAAAAAAAGAAATGATCTCAATATTTGGGTATAGCAGAATTGTATAAATTCCTTGGGCTTCTCTCAGCAATGGAATAATATTATAAGGTCCACAGTTCCTCCAATATTTAACTGAAACTTGGAATGGTATTAATCATGAAACACAAATACCACACAGGTAGTACTCTTATTTTAAATTTGGCATAACTACTTATTGGATAATAGAATTTTTATCACTGGAAGGGTCCTTGTTTCATAGCAAAATACACCTGAAACCCAGAGACTTTCCTCAAAGGCACACATTCACCTCAAGGGGACACAGTGCTAAGAGAGGACTTGACCTGATAGTCCACAGGATGGAATCACAAAAGTATCCATCAAAAAGGTATGTCAGGGAAGCGGACTTGGCCCAATGGATAGGATGACACCTACCACATAGGAGATCCTTGGTTTAAACTCTGGGGCCTCCTTGACCCGTGTGGAGCTGGCCCATGTGCAGTGCTGGTGCGCAAGGAATGCCTTGCCATGCAGGGGTTTCCCTGCGTAGGGGAGCCCCACACGCAAGGAGTGTGTCCCATAAGGAGAGCTGCCCAGTGGGAAAAAAAGTGCAGCCTGCCCCAGAATAGCCCTGTACACACAGAGAGCTGACACAACAAGATGACGCCACAAAAAAAGAAACAGAATCCCGGTGCCACTGATAAGGATAGAAGTGGTCACAGAAGAACACACAGCGAATGGACACAGAGAGCAGACAACTGGGAGTGGGGGGAGAGAAATTAAAAAAAAAAAAGTATGTCATTGTGTCATTGCTAGAATAACATAGCTTCAATGTGTTCATCAATTGCAACAAATGTACCACACTAATAAAAGATGTTGTTAATGAGGGAAAGTGTGAGGAGGGTGAGGAATATGGGAATCCCCTATATTTTTAATGTAATATTTATGTAATCTAAAGCTTCTTTAAAAATAAATTTTTTTTTTTAAATTTTAAAGAAACTATACCAGACTGGGGGAAGTATAGGAAAAAAAGCTTAAAATGGGTTCCAGACTCCCCTTCTCTTAGGGCGTCATGGAAATAGCTGCTGAATGTACTGAAGAGTTCTTACCAGGATGTGACTCTTCTCATCAATCTCCCTTTGCTGGTAACATGCTTTGGGATAACCCAACATAGAGCCTGAGAGATGCCCTGGACTTCACCTGTCACAGAAGGCTCATGGACAGGGAAATGTGAGCACTTAGGTACCTTCAGGGGCACCGAAATAGCCCACAACTCTTTCACATTCTGGAACCTGAAAATCCCTTATCCGGGGACCTTTCATTGTGCTGCTTCATATAGCCCCTTCTTGGAATCTTAAATGTACCCCTGTTAGTCATGTCTGAGGAATCGGGCTAAATAAGGTAAGGAAAAGCACTGGAGACAGACAAATGGCCTAATCTTACATAAGAAGGAGAAAGAAGGTTAATTTTGGAGTTCTAGACTGGTATATTTGGTATGGATACCTGTAAAACCATAAAATAATATTTATTAATAGCTTGGTTACATTTAGAAAATAATGAAGAGCACATCTGGCCAAAATAACTCATTTAACTTTTGATGGGGTCACCCAAAGTTAGGTTGGAGGAAATGGGCAGTGAGTCTCATAGAGAAGTGGGACTGAATGAAGGGCAAGTAGGCATGTCTGTAGTTGATGGAGTAACAGTCGCCCAAAGAGCATTGACCAATCAACAGTAACCTGGAGGAGAGTCCAGGGGCCGGCCACACCACTAGCCTCACCCCATCTTTCAGATGAGACTACCCTGGAAGAAGAGCTGATGTGCTGGGCGACAGAATCTAGCTTCAAAATTCCAGACCCAGAATGAAGCACCAAAACAAATACATACAATGTCTTAGAACTAATAGTAAGAAAATATAAAATTCTGCATTGAGAATTGCACAGATAATCACACAATTTCATTGTAGATGGTCTCTAGCTTGGGAACGGTTTCTGGGGTTTTTTGGAGGTACTGGGGATTGAACCCAGGACCTCATACATGCAAAGCAGTTGCTCAATCCCTTGAGCTATATCTGTTCCCAGGAGTTAAGAAAGGCCCAAGGGTGAGTTACAGTTTGCTAGAGAAAGATAAGCAGAAGCCAATTTAAGGTTCCTCAGTAGTAGCATGGAGTCTCCATCCAGGCCAACAATAAAGGACCACTCAGAAGTATGGAGTCTCCATCGAGAGAGGCAACAGGATGACAATCCAGAAGTGTGGCATCTCCATCCAGGAAAGTAATAAATGACTTCCCCTGCCTTCCCTCAGATGGTCTGTTCATTCAGAGCAGTGGGCTAGGAGCGCGGTAGACCTCTGCCCACCAGCACTCTCCCCTCGCCCCAACACGCTGTATCTTCGTCTCTCATTTTCATACTGTCCCACAAATGCCATTTTCCTTCCCTGTTGTTCTTTTCTTCTGTGCAGATGATAGTCAAATTAATAGACTTAACTTTACCTAGAAGGAGGAGGGAAGGGAGGGAAGAAGGAAGGAAAGAAGGAGGGAAGAAAGGGAGGGAGGGAGGAGACAGGGCAGGTTAGATGAGCCATAATACTAGCGAGTGACCGTTGACCACCCTCAGACCTGGCTCCTAGCGAGGAGGAGGGGCATCAGTCGTGTCAATTGCTGCGCTGTACGTGATAACGGACTGTAAATTATAAAGCTCTATATCAACGGGAGGAGTTAAAGTAATTCTCCAGCAACTGAGATAATATTTGTAGAATGACATTTCTCAGTATACATGAATCAGTCTCTAAAGATAAAAAAACCACTGTCATCATTCCCCCCACTTTCCCCTACCACATATTGGCAGGTGCCTAAAGTGAGGCAAACAAAGAATCGAGTCACACCCCAACATCTCAATACAAAGGACTGAAAAACTAGGTATAAGAAAAAGAAGTGCACCTCCCAGCCCTGCAATACTTTATTAAAAGGTCAGGTGGATATCTAGACATTTTTCCTTGAGGATGATGTAGACAGAACTAGAGGAAAATGGAGGTATAAAATATTGCATTGGAAGGCAAGAAGGGCCAGTTCAGAAATGTTTAAAGAGGTGCTGGCTCAACGCAGTGACTAGCTCTGTCCCTGGAAAGGTGGAGAGGACAGTTGAGAAGGTCTAACTACACAAGCAGGTTTTTATATTAACAAATCTAGTTTGTTTGAGATCAAACTGCTGCTAGAATTTTTTACTAGGTTATTGCCCTTTCTGTTGATTTTTCTCTAATCACCCCTTTTTTCTGAGACCTTGAATTTTGGTACTTTTCAGGAATAGGGCCTTCGTGATTATGACCGTGAAGTCTGTTAGCAAATCCTCCCTGTCTCTTGGGTACCTTAGACAAACTTCCATACACAGTGATCAAGGACTTTGTCCAGAGGTCCTCCAGACAGATTCTAGTTCTGACCCACTCTCCACTTTGCAGAGGCCGATGTAACTCGGATAAACTATGCCGCACACCCCACTTGCAAGGGAATGGACAAGTCAGTACTCATCACTTACTCACGCGACCCTTGAATTTAGATATAAATACATCAAAGGTTTGGAAGAGATCTCAATAAGCCCTGAGAACAGAATTCAGCTTTGTTTATGGCACCACCCCAAACCAAAGATCTGAAGGATGCTTTCATTTCCAAACTCAGAGTCATCAGACAACAAGGCTGATGGTGAAATGTGCCCAAGTACTCAAAGCCAGGATGGCTCAGTTCAAACAGTGAAGGGTGTCAGCCTGTGAAAACTACATCCGTTTTTTAAAAATCTCATTTAACTTGCTGCAAATTCAACCCATTCAGTTCCCCCGTAAAGTGGGTTTATTGAGCATATGGCACTTGCTGGCTGTTTGGGATATTGCAAAGACAGAATTATTGAAGGAGAATATTATGCTCTTTCCCCTATTTCCTACTTCAAATCTATTATTTTCTTCTTTTAAAATACATTTTACAGAGAGTGAAGTCTGGATCAAACCCAAACCTTAGTCTTATATTTTATTTTAGAATGTTTTGTAACACTTGGAAATAAATGTTGAAACACTTGCTCTCTTTTAACCAAACCATAACAAAAATTTAAATAAACTTTCTGTGATGCTTATCAATTATAAGATGTACAAAAACTCTAGATATACATGAGAATTTTATTTTTAAACAGCATGTTATTTACATTATCAAAAATATCTATATTCAACTCAATATCCAGGCAGATTTTTCAAATGAAGTACTTCTAATTTTAAAACCATGAGTTAATCTGAAAAAAAAAGTGCACAGTAAGTACACTTCATAGTGTCCAAATACTGAAAACACAGGGGAAATAGTGTATTTATTGTACCTCTTTCAGGCAAAAATTTTGAACCTATCGCTCTAAATTTAGAGTTACTTTACTTGAAATGGTGGCTGAAGGCTGACGAAAAACACATTAAGCACGTTATTTTAAAATGTGACTAATACACTATTTAAAATATTTATCCTCTGTTTCCAGACTTTTCAGACTGCCTGTATATTATTTTGGCACAGACAGCAGAGCATTTTACATACTAATGAATCACGTATGGGTTGCAAAATTGCTGCCCACTAAAGATGTAAATGTTCATATTGCTCTGCACAAAGAAGCAAATTAAAGCAAGAGAAAGGGCATAGAAGTTCTCTGAACCCCCCCCCCAGCAAAAAAGCTTGAACAAAATATACAGAGTGGCACCCCCTGGGAAACCAGTCTTCTAACAGAAGCTCTGGGATCCCCAGCAATGTATCATTTAGGTGTTGATGGGTAGCACGATGCCTCTCTTCAGTTATTTATTCAGTTATCTAACACGCATTCATGGATGCCTGCCCTTCGCCATGCTAGGCGACATAATCCTGGGAGGCTCTAGCTCTTGGCAGGCACAAAGTGCCTAAAAGGCACAACCTTTGGTGAAGTGTAGCTGGATTCTCAACACTAATGTGCTTCTCTCAACACTCCCGGGATGTGTGCCCTGCACACTGTACACCGGATATATGAGGCTGGCTCCTTGGTAAGCAGTTCCTTACCAACTGCTGCTCCCTGGCCAGGGACTATCCTGCAGATGCAAGAATATGCTGCTATTTTGTTGCCTCTTGCCAAGGAGTGAGCCCCAAGCAGCACCGATGCCCTCGCTGTTAAATTCTAAACTCTCAAACATTGCCCAGAGTAAATACACACCGGGTTTTAATCTCTGATTGGTTATATTACACAAATCTGGACTACTATATCTGATTAGATTATAATATTACAATTTGCTAATTGCCAAGCATAAGCTTAATCGGTTTAAGATGACTGATCCTGGGAAACGGACTTGGCCCAGTGGTTAGGGCGTCCGTCTACCACATGGGAGGTCCACGGTTCAAACCCCGGGCCTCCTTGACCCGTGTGGAGCTGGCCCATGTGCAGTGCTGATGCGTGCAAGGAGTGCCCTGCCACACAGGGGTGTCCCCCGCGCAGGGGAGCCCCACGCGCAAGGAGTGCGCCCGTAAGGAGAGCCGCCCAGAGCGGAAGAAAAGTGCAGCCTGCCCAGGAATGGCGCCGCCCACGCTTCCCGTGCCGCTGACGACAACAGAAGCGGACAAAGAAACAAGACACAGCAAATAGACACAGAGAACAGACAACCCGGGGAGGGGGGGGATTAAATAAATAAATAAATCTTTAAAAAAAAAAAAAAAAGATGACTGATCCTGCAACCCCACCCAAGGCGCCCAATCCAGTTCACCTTCTCAACCAGAAATCTTCTATCCCCAGACGTTCAAACTGACGCTCAAATCTAAGCATACATCTGCCCACTGATATACTAACATCATTACATTTTCAGTTCAATGTTTTCCCTGGATGCTATATCAAGAGTCTTCCCCTCACTCAAGCCACAACTACCTCAGAATCTCCATTAACATGCTCTCCACTAAGTCAGGCAATCAGCCCTCACACTCTTCCCAACATTGTATGAAGTCTTGTCCCCAAAATATTATTAGTTTATAAATACCAAAACCGAGATCTAAAAGAAGTGGCCATATAAGCATTAAGCATCAGAGCCATGAGAAAACTCAACCAAGAACTCCAACCACTGAATTATAAATGTAAAATAATGTACTCCTTCATGCTTCCCTCCCCAAATTTATGTTGAATATTGCTGCCAGAGTGAAGTCCCGAATGTATCAGTTAAACTATCATTTCAGCCATGTTGACAAAGAGCCAAAATAATCATCTGCCTGGATGTGGTTCTTTTCCGCGAAGTTCTGGAGGCTCGGGTTCGTTCTGCCTGGATTTTCTGCCATCTCTCAAGCATTGCTTTCATCCACAGGAACCTCTCCTCAAGTCCATATACCAGTCAGTAGGAGGGAGGCAGGTGGAAGGGGAGGCCATGTCCTTACCCTTCAAAAGCAAAGCATGGACTTCGCTGACATCATTTCTGTTCACTTCCCCTGGGCCAGAACTTAGCCACGCAGTCACACAACTGTGAGGGTGGCTGGGTAGGAGGTCTGCATTTTGTTCAGAAAAAAAAAAAGCCTGTGCTATGGTGGGTGTCAGAATGGGTACTGGGAGACAACTAGGAGGCTCTGGCATACGAAAACACTTCGTGTTGACGTCTCTGACTGCTTATAATTAGATATCAAATGTCTACTGCCCTATGAGATAGAGTACATTATGAGCCAAAATTCAGCTTGAATTGCGAACCATTCCTGAGCAGACTCTGCCCCATCCGTCCTTCACAACCAGTTCAGGTTCATTCTCAGGAGCCCCCAAAATGGCCTCTCTACCTCTCTGGCAACTTGAGTCATTCCCTATCTGCTCCATATTATATACTCCACAAATGTTTCTTCCCCCTCTGGACACTGCTCTCAGGGCCAGGTCCCTCTTCACCCACTCACTCAGGATGGCAGAGAATGTCTATTTGCACCCTGTACACTCACTTCTCAGCACGCCAGTGCCTGCTGAGGGCACGCCCCGGCAAAGACCTGCAATTCTCCATCTCTAGGTCTCCTCTCAATCTCACAGGGAAAACTAGAAGCTCTGAGAATGGTTATGCTCCCAGAAGCAGCCCTCAGCCAGTGATGGAGGGGCACTGGAGAAAAAGTGCATGTGTTCTGTCCCTTTGCCCAGTAGAATGGCTGGCAGAATTGAGCTCCAAGTGCCTACAAGTGGTCGCTAACTTGATAACACATCTTCCTTGACTTTCTTCTGCTTCCTTTCTCACCCTTTCACTGTTTCCTGCAATCACTCCTAAATAAACTAGCAGTCCCCAAATCCTTGTCTCTGTGTCTGCTTCTGGAGAAACTCAAACTGACACAATCCCATCCTGTTGTCCCCACCCTGCCTAGAGAATGGACAGTACAAATGCCTCACCTCATTATGTCATATCCCCAAGACCTGGCACACAATCAGTGTTTAACCGACGTTGGGGGCTCCTCAGAACTGACCCTACTGATATCTTGGTTTTTGTCCCTCTCTGTTCTAAAACCTGTGTAGTGAGGTATTAGTTCAACACAAAGTTGCTAAGAAGTGGTGACTGCAGACTTTGAAATCTGCAGCCCAGGCAATCACTAGCCTTGTTCATGACCACTCAGCAACAGACACAGAAGTATTCTCCTGCGTTGACAGAAGAAAGTTATTTCCTTTGGTTTCATCGCCATAACATCGTTAAGCAATAGAAAAGTTAGGTTATCTACTGAATAAGTTTTATTTACTTTGGGTTAAATGAACGTGATAATTCACTGTAATAAAAGTCACAGTTTACATGAACATCCATCATCCAATACTCTCCCAAATGTTAGTGATTCAAAATATATAGCAAATGGTTCTGGCCCCTGGTAACCTATATTCTAGTTTCTAAGTATATGAATTCCCTTACTTTATTTTTTTCATATAAGTGAGACCATACAATATCTGTCCTCAAGTTTCATCTATGTTCTCACAGGTATCAGAGCTGCATTCTTTATGACTGAATAAAACTCCATTATATAGGTAGACCACATTTTGCTTATCCATTCTTCTGTTGATAGACACTTGGGTTGCTTCCATCATTTGGCAATTATGAATAATGCAGCTATGAGCATCGGTGTGAGAATATTTGTTTGAATCCCTACTTTCAAGACGTTTAGGTCAATTTCTACAAGTTGGATTGCCAATTCATGTGGTAGTTCTACACTTGACTTTCTGAAGAAAAACCAAACTGTTTTCCATAGCATTTGCACCACTTTACACTCCCACCAACAATAAAGGAGCATTCCTATTTCTCCACATCCTCTTCAACATTTGCAGTTTTCCATTTTTTTAATAGTAGCCATCTAGTGGATGTGAAATGCTATCTCACTATGGTTTTGATTTGTATTTTCAAGTGATATTGAGCACCTTTTCATGTGCTTATTGGCAAGTGTCTAAATCTATTAGGGAAATATCTACTCAAATCTTCTGCCCATTTTTGAATTGGGTTGTTTGACTTTTTGTTGCTGAGTTGTAGGATTTCTTTGTACATTCTGGATGCTGAACCGTTATCAGATATGTGGCTTCCCAATATTTTCTCCCATTCTGAAGATTGCCTTTTTACTTTCATGATTAATTCCTTTGATGCACAATTTTTTTTTTCATTTTGGTGAAGTCCCATTTATCTATTTATTCTTTTGTTGCTCGTGTTTTTGTTGTGAAGTGTCATTTTTTTATACCAAACCATATTTGCACCAACTGAAAAATGCTTAATTCTTTTCGTGTGCTGTTGGATTTGACTTGCAAGTATTTTGTTGAGGATGTTTTTCCTTTCTTGTGTTATTTTGTGGTGACGTTTACCTCATAGAATGAGTTTGGCAGTGTTTCTTTCTCTTCATTTTTTTTGAAGAATTTGATCAGGGTTGGTATTAATTTTTCTTGGAATGTCTGAAAACTTCAACAGAGAAGCCATCTGGTCCTGGGCTCTTTGTGGTTGGGAGGTTTTTGATTACTGATTTACTCTTGTTATTGGTCTGTTGAGATCTTCTATTTCTTCTCTACTTAGTGTAGGTAGTTTGTGTGTTTCTAGGAATTTATCCATTTATCTAGGTTATCTAATTTTTGACCTTTGGTTGTTTATAGGATCCTCTTACAATTTTTTTCCTGTGGAGTGAGTAGAAATGTTCCCATCTCATTTCTGATTTTATGTATTTGAGTCCTCTCTTTTATTTTCTTTGTTAGTACAGGTAAAGTTTTGTTGATTTTATTATCTTTTGAAAGAACAGCATTTTGTCTCAATGATTCTCTCTAATATTCTTTATTGTATTTTTCATTTATTAATTTATCTTCACTCTAATCTAGCTTCCAATTGTTAGGTTAAGTCTCTAATTTGAGGTCTTTCTTCCTTTTTTGCATTTTAAAATGTTCATTTATTTTTATATCAATGTAACAAGTTACTCTGTTAATATAAATAATAACTACAACAATAAATTTTCTGTGGTCCATAGTCACACTCCCTTTTTTTTTTCATCCCTCAGTCTTGAGGGATTTGGGATGATGTCTATTCTGACTGCTTCAAGCTGAGACAGGACCTAGAATTTATGGGGCAGAAGGAAGGAATTATTTTGCTTACAGTTGAAGAGACTCCTTGTTTGGGGGATGGGATGTGTCCATGGTCATCTTTTTGTTAGTTGTCCAGGGCAAGCTCAAAGAACAGGAGAGTTGAGTTGGCCATCACTCTGCTGGGTTTCAGGGCTCAACCAGCACGTGAACAATCCAGTGATTTAAGACTCTAGAAATACATTTAACATATGCATGGAAAACTATAGATTCAAATGAAAGGAGTAGAAGAGTCATGATTAAGGGGAGTATAATGAGTATAACTTTGTTACATTGGGGGAATAGATTTTCATATATTCCCAAACAGGAGCTGCTAAGGGGGCATTGATTTCCTAAGGCTGTGGTCTGCCTATGGTGTCTGGATGTCCCTAGGGCCCTAAGGAGCACTCTCCTTTGAGGCTTTGTTTACTGTGGCAGTTTGTGAAGTCTGACTGAAACCTGCATAAGCATATGCATCAGCATAACCTCCAAAATTCTGATTTATTTAATATTTTCCCCTTTTAGTCAAGGTCTTCTTCCAAATGCATTGCTGATTAATGCTTGTTAATAATCTCTCAATGCCAGGGGGTCTTATCCTAGGAGTCATGTCCTATGTTGGGGGTGGTGGGGAAGTAGGGAGTTTATCTGCAGAGTTTGGCTTACAGAGAGGCCACATTTGCGTAACAAGGAGAATTTCAGGAGGTAACTCTTAGGCATTGATGATAATTAGGCTTAGTTTCATTGTTACCTGAATAATGTTCTTAAATACAGCATTAAGATAGATAACTTGGCATATTGGCCTGTTTTCTTTTGTCAGGCAAGGCTTATATATTCCAGTTTTTTGCCATTTTATTTGAGAAAGTAGCAGGATTTCTCCAGGATGGAAGTTTAATATTTTGATAGCTATTGTATGGGTCTCTATCCAGAAAATATACCCTTGACAAGAATACATTTATATCTCATAGAAATATGCTTTAGATGCATTTTCCCCATAAACCACCCCACTATGAACACCCTGTATGAGTGACATACCTTTGGTGTAGCTTCTGAACAAACTTTCTTATATTTGTATTATTATCCACAGTCCTCAGCTAATCCTGTCTTCACGTGTTATATAGTACCGTTTAATCCTCTAGTTTTCCTTCTAGCAACATGCATGTCCCAAGACTTACCATTTCAACCATTTTCACACACATCCTTCAGCACTGTTAATTATACTCACATGACTCTGCCACCATTAACTCTATCCATTTCCAAGCCATTGCAACCAATCTAATTATAAATTCTGCCCAGATTAAGCATTGGCTCACCATTCCCTTCTCTCATTCTATCTTCTGGTAATCTATATCTTCCAGACTCTACCACCATGGGTCGGCTCAGTATATTTAGTTCATATCAGTGAGATCACACAGTAGCTGTCCTTTTGTGTCTGCTTTCTTCCTGTTTAATATAAGCATTTAAACATACAAACTTCCCTTTCAGCACTGCCTTGCTAAAATCTTTAAATTTTGTTAAGTTATGGTTTCATTTGCTTCAAGATATTTCTTCATTTTCCTTATGATTTCTCATCTGACCCATTGAATGTTTAACCTGTATTTTTTTAATTTCCCCATATTTGTGAATTTTCCATTTCTCCCTCTGTTATTGATTTCTAGCTTCACTCCATTGTCAGAGAAGCTACATTGTATGATTTCAATTTTTTTATGTATTGAAACTTGCTTTGTGACTTAATATATGGTCTATCCTGGAGAATGATCCATGCCATGATCTCTAGAGAAGAATATGTATCCTTATGATGTAAGGGGAAGTGTTTTCTGTCTGTTAGGTCTAATTGGCTTAAAATATCATGTAAGTTTTCTATTTCCTTATTAATCTTCTGAATAAAGGTCCTATCCATTATTGAAAGTGATGTATTAACTTCTGTTAATATAGAGCTATCAATTTCTCCCTTCAAATCTATCAATGTTTGCATCATATATTTTAGGGCACTGTTATTAGGTGCATATATGTTTTTAATTATTATATCTTCTTGTTAAATTAAATCCTTTATCAGTATATAGAGACCTTCTTTGTCCCTTATAACAGTTTTTTACTTAAATTAGATTTCATCTGATATTAGTATAGCTACCCCAGCTCTCTTTTGGTTACTATTTACATGGTGGGGTTTTTTTCCATCCTTTGCCTCTCATCCAACTCATATCTTTGAGTTTAAGGTGAATCTCTTGTAAATAGCATTTTGTTGGGTCGTCCTGTTTTACCCATGCTGCCAAACTCTGCCTTCTGACTGAAGAGCTTAATACATTTGCCCTTGAAATAACTACTGATAATGCAGGACTTTTTTTCTGCCATTTTGTTATTTGGTCTTTGAAAGTCATAGCTTTTTTGCCCAATTCTTCCATTAGTGTCTACTGTCATTTTATTTTTAATTTTTGTATTGTGCCATTTTGAATTCCTTTTCATTTCATTCTGTATATATTTTTCATATATTTTCTTTGTGGTTACCATGGGTTTAAATTTAACTATTTAAATCTATGAAAATCATGTTTGATTTATAACACCTTAAATTCAGTAGTGTACAAATATACTGTTCCTATACCTTTCTGTCCCTCCACCTTTATATTGAACTTGTTGTGCCTTATATCTTCATACATTATATATACAAAAGCAGAGACTTACTATAACTCTTTAGGCCTTTATGTTTTAGAAACTGTGAGAAGTAAAAAGGGAAGTTACATTCCAAAAAAGACAATACAGTACACTGGCTTTTTTTTTTAAGATTTTTTTTTTTAATTTCTCCCCACCCCCCATTCCCCCATTGTCTGCTCCATTCACTGTGTGTTCTTCTGTATCTGCTTGTATTCTCATTAGGTGGCTCTGGGAACCGATCCTGGGACCTCCCAGAGTGGGAGAGAGGCAATTCCTCTTTCACGCCACCTGAAGTCCCTGTTCTGCTATGTCTTCTTGTTTTCTCTCCTCTGTGTCTCTTGTTGCGTCATCTTGCTGCAGCACCTCTCTGCGTCAGCCAGCACTCCTGCACAGGGCAGCTTTCCCATGTGGGCTGGCATGCCGCGTGGGCCAGCTCGCCTCATGCGCCAGCTTGCCCTCACCGGGAGGCCCTGGGTATTGAACCCTGGGAGCCCAACTGGTTGAGCCACATTCATTTCCCAGTATACTTGCTTTAATAATTATCCATGTGGCCACCTTTCCTGGAGGCCTTTATTTCTTTATCCTGCTTTGATCCACTATCTTGTGTCCTCTCCTTTCAGTCAAAAGTACTCACTTTAGCATTGCTTGTATGACAGATCTAGTGGTGATGAACTCCCTCAACGTTTCCTTTCCTGGGCATGTCTCTCCCTCACTCTTGAAAGAAAGTCTCATCAAATATAAAATCATTTGTTGACATTGTTTCTTTGTTTTTCAGCACTTGAACTATCTCATTCCACTGCCTTTTTGCCTCCGTGCTTTCTGATGAGAATTTAGCCCTTAATCTTATGGGGACTCCCTTGTAAAAAACACATTGCTTTTCTCTTGCAGCTTTAGAACTTTCTTCTTGTCCTTGACATTCAAAAGTTGAACTGCTATTTGTCTAGGCATGGTTCTCTTTGAATTCATCCTGCTCAGTGTTCACTGGGCTTCTTGAATGTGCATATTAGTGTCTTTCATTGATTTGGGGGCATTTTCTGCCACAATTTAAAAAAAAATATTCTATCTCTTTCTTTCTTTCTTCTCCATCTGCAAATCCCATAATTTGTAAATTGGTATGCTAGATAGTGTCCCATAGTTCTCTTAAGATTTGTTCACTTTTTTCATTCTTTTTTTCTTTTGCCCCACCGCTTAAATCATTTCAATTGTCTTATCTTATAATTCACTATCTTGCGCCAGCTGCAATCTGCTTGAAACCATGCAGAGAATGTCTCATTTCTATTATTGTGATCTTCAATATTTCTGTTTGTTTCCTTTTAAAATTTCTATTTCTTTATTGACATCATCATGGATTTTTCCTGTGTGGGATTTGCTTAATTCATACCAGAGAGGTCATGTAGTATTTGTCCTTCAATGCCTGGCTTGCTTCACTCAACATAAGGTCCTCAAGATTCACCCATGTTATTCCATGTGTAAGTACTGTATTACTTCTTACATCAGAGTAGTATTCCATTGTATGTATATACCACATTTTGTTTATCCATTTATCTGTTATGGGCATTTGGGTTGATTCCAACTTTTGGCAATGGTGAATAATGCCACTAGGAGGTGAGGATGGATATCCATCACACCAAGGAACTGAGAGAGTCTACAGCTGGGGGCAGGAGAGTCCCATCATATGGGATCAAAGCCCCCTCTCAATGGAGAGGTGGAGTGCGCTTTGCCACCCCAGGGTCCTCAGGATAAAGGAGTAAAATGTGGATTAGAGTGGACTTACTGGTATTCTAGTATAGAATTATTGTGACTCTAGCAGTGGAAGAAATTATATCATTGATGTGGAGACTGTGGCCACAGTGGTTGTGGAAGGCAGGGAGAGGGAAAAGGAAGTATGATATAGGGACATTTTTGTGACTTGGAGTTGTCCTGAATGATAATATTGCAGGGACAGATGCAGACATTATATATCCTGCCATGACCCATGATGGGACTGGGAGAAAGTATAAACTGCAATGTAAACTATAATCCATGCTGTGTATCAATGCTCCAAAATGTACTCATCAAATATAATGAATACACCACACTAATGAAAGAGGTTATTGATGTGGGAAAATGGGAGGTGTGGGCGGTGGGGCATATGGGAACATCCTTATTTTTTAAGGTAACGTTTTGTGCAATCTATGTATCTTTTAAAAATAAATTTAAAATATATTTTTTAAAAAGTGTTTGTCAGAAGTCTGGTCTTCATTGATGATTTCTTGATTTTTGTCTTGTTCCTTTGGAGGGGCCATCATTTCCTATTTCATTGTCTTTTAGTCCTTTGTCACACACTGACCATGCTTATATTTTAAAGTGCCACTCACCTTTGGACCCCTGCTCTTCCCTTCACCCTGTCCGGGTGCCTGTCCCAGTGCTGGTCCCTGGGCCTGTTCCTGCCCTCTGCGCCCCACTCTCGCTGTTTTTCCCCAGCCACGATCACCATGCAAGTAAAACCTGCCCTCTTTATCACTCTTCAGCCCCCTCCTCTCTATCTTGGACCCATGATCAGTTACTTTCTCCCATTTCCCTTCCCTCCCTACCTTAAAAAATTACTGGCCTAATTTACCCGATGTGTTCTTGAAATTCATTTCTGCAGCATAGCCAAGAACCTAGACAAAATTCAGTCACATATTTGGTGAGCCATACCAGGAGCTTACTGGTGAGTGAACCTGTGGCCTACAGCCTGTTTAACGCCTTCTTTTGGGTCTCCGTTTTAAACAGGTTTGCCTATGAACCCCCACGGGACGTAACCGTGGGAGGGAAGAGGCTAGGGCACTGGAATTCTCTGGGTCCACGCCGCACACCCAGGCTTGGTATACCTGACCCCAGTGGGGAGGGCTGGGGCACAGGACAGAGGCTCACTGCTCAGCCACAGCTCTTTCAATCCCTTTGAGCAGCCATCGGCTGTGCCCTCAGGGCTGGCGGCCATTGCCTTTTCCTGCCGTCTCCTCCAGGGGGTGCACGGCAGTGACAGACAGCCAGAGACTTGGGGGGCTTTGCAGCTCCACGCCTTCCTATCAGCCACACCCAGCTGCCTGGGGGATGAAGTGGGAAGGTGGTGGGCAGAGCCACAGTGGATGCTGTGGGAGCTCCTTCCAGGGGGTCACCAGCCAGGATTCCCTTGCATAATTAACTTTGACCCACGTTTTTACCTTCCTATTTCTTATTACTCAATCTCTCATTACAGGGTTGAGTTAAAATGCTTTGGAATGTCTTAAAAACTGTAAAACTGAAAATGCCTTTGTGAGCAAGGTAGTGATTACCTCGGGGCCCCAAGGCCTGTTAGCTAGAACAATTGATCTCTAATCACCTAATGACTTTTTTAAAATTTATTTCTCTCCCCTCCCCCTCCCTCAGTTGTTTGTTCTCTTATTTGCTGCGTGTTCTTCTTTGTACGTTTCTGTTGTTGTCAGCGGCACGGAAATCTGTGTCTCTTTTTATTGCGTCATCTTGTTGTGTCAGCTTTCCATGTGTGCAGCACCATTCCTAGGCGGGCTGCACTTTCTTTCACACTGGGCAGCTCTCCTTATGGGGCGCACTCCTTGTGCGTGGGGCTCCCCTACGCAGGGGCACCCCTGTGTGGCAGGGCACTCCTTGCGCGCATCAGCGCTGCATGTGGGCCAGCTCCACACGGGTCAAGGAGGCCCGAGGTTTGAACCGCAGACCTCCCATGTGGTAGGCGGACGCCCTACCCACTGGGCCAAGTCCACTTACCCCTAATGACTTTTTCAGGGCTGGTCTAACTGGGAAACTTCTTGACAGTAAAGTCATAAAACTAGGAGTGCCTAAGACTTCTGTAAGACTAGGAAGGAAGAGCAGTACTTGGCTTGAAAGGCATGTGATCCATCGGTCTGTCTCCCAAGTCCAGAACGGCCCTGGAAGCCCCTGGCAGCAGGGGCTCTGTGATTCCAGGCTGGTGGGAATCAGGGAGCGGCCAAAAGTCCCCTGAGATTCCAGGCATTTCTCTATGGGTAACCGTGCAGTCAGTCTCGGACCCTGGAATGTCAGGGTTGCTGAGAACCAGAGCAGTAAACTCAGTGTACCCCCATTCCTTGGGCCCTTCCCTTCAGAGGGCAGCCAAATATCCCCTAAGACTTATCTCAGGTGCTTTGATTTGGGGTAACTGCTCAGAACATCTCCCACAAACTTGGCTTGAGCTCATAGGTCTGATCTCCGGAATTATCAGACATCCCCCAGGATTTAGGTCACTCACAAGGATACCTGTAGGCCAGGCTCTGAACTTTAAAATTCCCAGGATGCTGAGAACAGAGCATCAGCTCCAAATTATGGGGAGTGGTGAACGTTTTAGTCAGACCAGGACTCTGGGATGCCAGATCAGTTAACTAAAAAGTGCTTCTTCATTCTTCCCAGAATAATGGGCGCAGCCTATAGCATACCAGCAAACTGCCCATAGGAACGTCTTCTCAGCAAATTCTGCCCACTGCTGATCTACATGGCCACAGTATAGCTGAGAGCAGCCTTTGCATGAAACCCTGAGTTCCAGTTAAACCAGTGTAAGGAAAGAGGCAGATAGACCTGAGACCCAGAAACCTCATGTCGTGTCTCCTTAAAGAAATGAGGAAATAAACCTCAAGCTTCAAATAACTCCCTTTTAGAAAGAGCCTTCTCAGTTTAAGCTCAGTTGTGCCTATGAAAGGTATGACTAGAGATCACGATCCAGAGTGGTTACTAGACCTCGCCTGGAAACTAAGAAACCTCACGTGCCAGCAATTAAAATCAAAGAGTTCCTAGAAATGCTAAGGTATAAAATTCTCTCTTCTGTTTTAATCTGTGCTTAACTTTGTTCAGCTTCGAAATCTATGTTTAACTTTGTCAGTTTGCTCACACCTAGGAAATCAGATTTGGGGTTCACCTGTTACAAACTGGATAAAGGTGAAAGGTCACCTCTTTAAATGCCAATACTGTCTTGTGAGTGAATTTAATGTATAAATCACAAGTCGAATTAATTCAACTGCTAGAAAAGCAGAGAAAGTTTACAAAGTTGTTACTAATAGAATTCTTGTAGCTTAGTTAATAAAGGTACCCAATTCACCTTAAAGTGAAAACTTACTAGAAACTGTAACTAAGAGTTAAGATCATTTATAGATGCCTTTATATAATGAAACAGAAGGATAATAACTGAAATAATAATTGGGTAGATTTAACCTAAACCTACTACTGTAAGTGTAAATTCTAAACTGTCCTTACCTTTGCTTTTGATCAATTCAAGCCTAGCCTCACCCCTTGCCTTTGCTTATGGTTGTTTCATAACAGCTTCTGCCCCTATGGTTCAGGGGAAAGCAAACTCAAGACATCCCTGTCTCTTGTCCTACTGGTATTAGTGCTTATGCAAAACTGTACAGTCAGTGGGTAATTCCAAGAAGCCATTATTAACCAGAAACCTAAATAGATATTAATGGCAAAAAGTAACCTCATAACAGTGAAACCTATCTGGAAGTCACCTCAATTTGCATATTCAAGTGGTGGTAACAAAAAGTTACCTTGATTCCATTGGGAATCTTCAGTTTTCCTTTTTAAAAAATGAAAGGAGTTTTTCCTCTACTGCTAAAGTAAAATACCTGCTAATTAATGTCTTCAAGGTAAAAGTGTAGAAGTAAAAAGCAAAGTACTAAAAAGTTCATTTGATATGTCACACACTGCATTGGAAGTGTTTTAAAAGTATATAAAAATCAAGAGGTAGACTTAAGCATTGTCAAACTCTATTGTGCATTGAAACCAGGCCTTCAATACACTGCAGGTTGCCTCTCTATATGAGCTACTAGCCAGGTTGGTCACTGACCCCTAAAACAATAAAGGTATCTACTACATCTCTGGTTGTGCTCCTGAAGTCAATGGAGACTATGTTGCAATTTCTAACTCCTGCAGCAGCCAAAGATGGCTTGATATAGCCAAATGTACAATGGATATCGCCTCCAGACTGGCACTGCTTCATAGTGCTGAAGGGTGCTATGCACCAGGCTGGTGGAATACTAGAAACTACCTTCCTAACTTCTCTCTAGGGTTAATGATGCTGCAGCTTGCTAGCTGTGTGAAGGACATATCAAGTGGAGCAATGATCACGAGTACTGTGAGTAGAACTTAAACACAATTGGCTTTATGGCCTGTCCCCATGGAGAGATAACATGTAGAGTATTGAAAACCTGGAACTTAAATCTATTAATTGCAGCTCAAAGAGAAACTTATGCATTGGGTAGTACATTAGTTAGTATTAAGTACTGTACCTATATCCTATTCTAGTTATATGTCTGATGATTATGGTGACATCTTTTCTATTCAGATCATATGCAGAGAAATATTGAACACATTAAAAATCCTGGTAAGCTTCAATTTCTAAGTAGTTAATGAACATGTCTATAAGATAAAGGAATGGGCACCTTGCCTGAGAGCAGAGGGGTAACAGCACTTTTCATTTAAAAAACCACCAAATTAGTTTGAAGGTGACCTCTCAGTCTTCACCCCACACCAGGTGGGAGAACATGCTTAACCCAGGTCTCCCTCCTAACCCTTGTTTCAGAAAACTGTCCCACTCATACCCTGGGGAGGACTGGCAGATCCACATGCCATGCTACCAGGGCTAAGCATTTCCAACCAGAAGGGAAACAGCAAATGAGGTGGCTAAGACTCACTTCAGCTTAGCCCCTTTGAGATGGTCCATAGACAACCTTTCTTCACCCAGGACCTGGAAACCAGGTTCTGATCAAAACTTGGCAAGAAAACACACCTCATCCTCAATTACAGCCAAAATGTAAGGAACTTCATTCTGTAGTTCTGATCACTCCCACAACTATTAAAGTTAAAGGAATTTCCAGCTTGTGCACTAATCCTAAGCGACGCCAGCTGCCCAAGGATGTACCAGCTCACCAGAAGCACTGGGCAGGATGCACGAAAGCCAGTCATTGGATGGCCTGAAATACCTCTTAAAGAGAAAAGGCTAAGTACTGTCTGTCAAAGTCAGCTGTTCTTTCTAACTCTAGTCCAAATGTCTATTACTAGCAGGAGGGCAAATCAAACATCCCTTAAGAAACCTCGTCTGTTTTCATCTCCTGTAATTTAATTTAAAAGGGCAATGCCTCTTCTAGTTCCTCTCCTCTACCATAGGAAGTGGGATTGGCAATTTATACCTAACCCCGTTGCCTAATACAATCTCTTCCTAGAGTTAACCAATAGCATAAAATAACTCAAGGAAAAATACTGTTTCTCTTAGTGAGATCATTTATTTTCAAAATTCTAATCAAGTTTATTTCTTCCACAATCAACATCTTGTTAGCCATATGGGAACTTCATCCAGCTTCACGCAGGATGCCAGATCCATCTTCCTTCAATCAAGATAGAATAGCAGGAGGGTTTTGCACCTTGTCAGGTAGGGCCTACTGCCACTAACCAGCAGAAAGTAGCTACAGAAGAATGTTCATCAACCTTCAGTGCCCCTTTAAGATTAAAGGTGTAAACTCTCTGAGGGGGGAATGAAACTGGCTAGTAAGATAGGGAATCAATAGATGGATCTGGAACCTGGCAAGAAGTCCACGTGGATGTTGATACTCCCAAGACGGCTGCTGAGAGACCTCAAGATTTTGCCATTCGGAACAAGATTTCCTCCAGAAGCCAGGAGAAGCCTAAGATATTCCCCAAGGACTTTATAATCAACCTCCCAGGCGGTTAATGGGTGGGGTAATCAATCAAAACAGTAAACAGTTGGGACTCCTCCTAGGACATTAGCAAAGGGGTGCTCTCTACCTTGGACCCAGGATCTGTTACTTTCTCCCATTTCTCTTCCCTCCCTACTTAAATTACTGGACTAACTCACCAAAAAATAAATAAATAAATAAAAATAAAGTGCCAATTCTTGGATTTAGTCCCTGAACTGTCTGTTCTTTAAGTCTGTACCCAGCTAGTGATATGACACAGATATTCTTGACTGCCAGGAGTCAACACAAATACTCAAACCCATGCAAAAAACAACTTTTTCATTCTTTACAAATTGGCTCTACATTGGCTGGTGCTCTCCTTCAAAGTTTAGCCCTCCTGTCAAGAAGATCTGTCCAAGGCAAACGTGTAGTGCAGGTTCTTCTCCATCATTTCTGAGCTTGTGACTTGTCCTGGGTTTCTGCTTGCTTGTTGCCCTAGGGATTCACAGGAATTTGAATGTCCCTTCTACTCCTTATAAAATAGGTTTTCTCCATTGTATTACTTAATAGAGATAATCCTTTGCCCCAATACATTTATGCTTCTTTAGCTGTCTGCAATATGCTTCTACCTACAGGGAAAGTTCTTGGAGGGTGAGAAAGGGATGAGTTTCCTGGTCCAGTCTTTCAGACTTCCTCCTGAAGTCCCTAATATGTGTAAGGTATCACTCTGCTCCCTGCACAGTAGGACCAGAGACCCACAATTGGAGTGCAGACTGACACCACACCATGACAAGACGGGAGTCAGGAAAGGGTGAACAAGATCACCACCTGCTTCTCCTACCTTTTTTTTCAAGCTTCATTTTTTTTTATTGTCATTCTCCCTGTTATTATAACCCTTTAAATGTTTCTGAAGTTCTGAGGAAGATGGCTTTGCCAGTTTTTGCTAGATGTTCAAATATTTTATGGGAAATGGCACCCTGGAAGATCTCATTCTGCCATCTTGGTTGGCCAGAAGCCTACTATTAACTTTTTGCAGTTATATATAAATGTATATGTTCAAATTGTTCAAGCGTTTTGAGTTCTGTAGAATCCATAAGAAACTGCCAAATCTATTCCCTTCTTGCTTTTGAAACCCATATATTTTTAAAGGGATATTCAATACTTTTGTTTTTAACTTGGTTACTCTTAACCTATTAAAGTGTCTTCTTCTAAAAACTATATGCTCTTTAAGGAACTTGGGAAACCCATTTACAATCCTTTTTAAAGCCTTTTTCCCTGAAAAAGGAAGTTGCCTTTGACCAAGAGTAAACACATTCCAACTAGAGTGAAGCATTACTGGTTCGGTATGTGGATGCATGTGTTATCCCATAGCTCATATGTATGCATCTCACGAAGGTGAAACCATCAGGAAGACAGCTACAGCCAGAAAATAAAATGAAAGTTAGAAACTTTAATACCAGCAAAGAACTTGGCTTCTTTCTGGGTACTAAACTAGAGATGGTTAGAGAAAAGGCATATTTCTCAAAATCTAGAAAGGTCCCAGATTCAGGACATAATATTACATTTTTCCGAGTCTGGACAAATCAGCAAGAGAGTCATACAACCTGTAACCATCAATATCTGTTGGATTTTCATTATACTTTTAGATTTCATTATACTTCTAGTCAGCATTGCAGTTTACTGACTGAAGAAGAAGCTATCTTAACACACAGATGTTATACTTGTGGGAACATATACCATTCAGACTAAAGAAAGCAAGCTGTGCTTTCCTTCCTTTTCATGTTTCTTATTATCTATTGGCCAGGAAATGGACTTCATAAAATGAAGAACCACTCCTAATCTGAGATTCCAGGAATTAAAACTCTGTGTACATCTTTTATGGGTCAGTATTTCACTTTTTTTTTTTAGAAGGTACTGGGGATTGGACCCAGGACCTCATATATGGAAAGTGGGTGCTCAACCACTGAGCTCATCTGCTCCCAAATGAGAGTTGTTTTTTTCATTTGTTTGTTTTAAAGAGGTACCAGAAATTGAATCCTGGACCTCATATGTGGGAAGGGCACTCATCCACCCGAACTACATCCACTCCCCTCTTTCACTTTTTTTTTTCTCTCCCCTTCCCCTCACCGCCCCCCCACCGCCCCAGTTGTCTGTTCTCTGTGTCCATTTTGCTGTGTTTTCTTCTTTTTGTCCGCTTCTGTTGTTGTCAGCGGCACGGGAATCTGTGTTTCTTTTTGCTGCGTCATCTTGTTGTGTCAGCTCTCCGTGTGGGCGGCGCCATTCTTAGGCAGGTTGCACTTTCTTTCGCGCTGGGCGGCTCTCTTTACGGGGCACACTCCTTGCACATGGGGCTCCCCTACGCGGGGGACACCCCTGCAGGGCACAATACTCCCTGCACACATCAGCACTGCACATGGGCCAGCTCCACACGGGTCAAGGAGGCCCGGGGTTTGAACCGCAGACCTCCCATGTGGTAAACGGACACCCTAACCACTGGGCCAAGTCCGCTTCCCTCTTTCACTTATTTTTAAGATTCATTTGGCATAAGATGAAGTCATCATCTGACTTCCAGGGCAGCAGAAATATTTTTTCTATCAAAGTTCAGATATAAATCCAATGAAGGGACAGGCACAAGACCTGGACAACTAGCTGACTGCCCTGGCTTTTATGACCTAAAAAGGCCAATGGATTAAAGGATAAGATAGAGTCAACCCTACCTAAGCAATCTGAAAATGTTCTGAGTATAAAATTTAAAAAATAAAAAAACATACACCATACCTTACAGGAAGATACAACTTGATTTTTTTATTTAATTTTTTTAAAATAATCTCTATTTCCCCTGGTTACATAAATAATACATTTTTACCGTGATAATTTGGAAAATGCAGGGAATTAAGAAGAAAGGAAAAATCATTTATAATTCTTCTTGAGAGACAGCCACTCTCAACATTTTGATGTATTCCCTTCAAGCATGCTTTTGCCAAATGTTTATACACATACACATATAACCCAGAAATATATGTATGGACACATACATACACACATATATTATTCAAAACATCATGAAGTTTTCCAATTCTGGTTGAAAGATTCTCTTTTCCTTCCCCAAGAAATTTCTATTTACTTGTGGCAAGATCAGAACTTTTCAAAAAAAGGCCAATGTGTATCAAAACCCAGATTCTAGAACAGATGTCTAGACACTATTAAATAAAAACCTATGTATCAATATATAACAGTAAAATCAGCAGATTCAGTCACACAAATCCTTACTAAACATGGGAACTTATCTTACTATGTTTATCTTCATGAGACACTATTTTCATACTTGTAAAATGGATATAATTCCTGCACTTTTGACATCATGTTTGATATAAGGATTAAACTGTGTATAAGAAATCATCTCATTAAACTCTTTAGTTTTCACCTAATATTCTTTTAAATATCCCGTGTTCATATTCTAGCCAACATGTTTCAGGATAACTCATTTTGCTTAACAAGTATGTATAGCTTTAATATGAATAAATTACAATGACTGGTTACAATGACTGTTTTAAAAACCTGCTAAAGAGTATGAAATAATATGCAAAACAAGGATCACAGAATTGAAGGTAAAGACTAATTTTACAGAGTCTAGGAACTAAGAATACAAATATTAAAGACTCATCCCAGTTCCTGAGCTACTTGCAATTAACTGGGTCTTCCGACCTCAAATGTAGTGCTCATTTTCCTCACTTACTTTTTCCATAATTGTTTCAAAGAACACTAGCCCCCAAAATAGACTTTGAAGAGAAAGGATTCCATTGTGAAACAGCATTCTTAACACAGAGAGATTCCTGGTTAATTAGCTTTATTAACCAGCATTTTCCAAATGTATATTCTCACAGAGCCTAGAGCACCAAAACTCAAGTAGATAGTTTTAGAACTTGAGCAGCTAGGAAAAGGAAAGGGTGGAGATTTAGTTAAATCTTTTGTTTATATTTTTGCTATTTTAATGGCCATTTTTTCCACAATCAATTTGATGGGTCAGGCAATTTGTAATATTTACACTAATGATAGACTCTAGAGACAGATAATCCCAAACAGTAGGCTGTTAAAAAAAAAAAAAACTCACAAAGAACTGGCTCTGGAGTGAGTTTCTGTACTTACATTGACATATTATAAAATATTGCAGAATGAATCAGAAAATAATCCAAACAATCCAGTAATCTAGAGGCCTTGTGAATAAACATATAGAAATCTTATACGTCTTCACAATTTAGCTTCACATACCGTTATGCATGGATCCTTTACTCTGAGAGTTAACATAGAACAATAAAGTTTCACCATAAGGATATCATTCAGGAAAAACAGAAACATGAACCTATCTTTCCCATTAACACTTTAGTGTCTACTCCAAAACAAGAAATATCTTTTTTATTAGAGAAGTTGTAAATTTGGAGAAGGGTCATGCAGAAAATATAAAATCCCATGCTGCTTTCCCTATTATAAACTCTAATATCTAATGTCTATCTTTTTAAAAAATAAAACAAAAGACTGCTGATTCAATGCTCAAAACTTCACTGATTCTTTGTTCTAAAGATTGAGAGCTAAATTCTAGCATGGTAAAAAGGTCCTTCCAAATTTGGCTCCAACCCACACCTGACTTTATAGGGTGTTTCAAAAAGGGGAGGCTCTTTACCTCCCCACCATTTCCTTTGCTAGTCCCTTTGTCTACAAGGTCATTCTCTTTTCTTCCCAGATATGATGTATTAGTTTCCTGTTGCTGCTGTAACAAATTACCATGAACTGAGCAGCTTCAAACAATACAAATTTGTTATCTTAGAGTTCAATGGGCAAGAAATCTGACACAAGGTAAACTCTAACACAGGGCTAAAATCAAGGTGGAGTAGGGCTGCCATCCTTTTACGAGGCTCCTGGGGAGGATATTTTCCTTGTCTTTTCCAGCCATTAGAGGCTATCATATTTTGGGGAGGGATCACCTCTTTTCCTCATTTTCAAAGCCAGCAAAGGCACATTTCTCTGACCAGTCTTCTGTTGTACTAAATCAGTTTAACTTCAGAAAGATCCTTGGTAGAAGAATATTTTCACACTTTTCCTACAATCCTTTAAAAATTATAAATGTATTAAAAATTCAAACCTAAATGTTAAGAATCTGTCCATATCAGAAGACAGGAAAGAGCAGGACCCTCATGCTCACTGGGTAGGAGCACTTAATGAAGGTGTTGGCAAGAAGAAAGGATGCATTGCCTCAGAACCAATGAGAGTGGGGAGATTCTATTACTCTCTGACCTGAAGGGGAAAGGGATGGGAGAAATTACCGGAACCCACAGAAGGATATTTGGCAGGAGTTGTGGCCAGATAGAAGGAATTAATCTCCTCATTGCCCAAACTCCTGTTGATGCTTCCCTTTAGCTCAGAATAAGCAGAAGAAAAGAAATAATATAAATAAATCTGAAATCAGTGAAATAGAAAGATAAAACAACAGATAAAAATCTATGAAAAAGCTGATTATTTAAGAGGATCAAGAAAATGGATAAATCCCTAGCCAGAGTGATCAGGAAAAAGAGGGAAGACACTCTATTGACATTAGGAATGAAAGAGTGGATTTCTCTATAGATCCTATGGGCACTGAAAAGATTATAAGGGGAGAAATGGATGTGGCTCAAGCAGTTGGGCTCCCATCTTCCATATAGGAGGTCCAGGGTTTGATGCCCAGGGCCTCCTGGTGAGGGCAAGCTGGTCCATGTGGTGAGCTGGCCCATGCAAAGTGCCACCCCACACAGGAATGCCACCCGGCATGGGAGCACTGCCCAGCACAGAAGTGCCGCCCCACGCAGGAATGGCACCCCATGCAGGAGTGCCGGCTGATGCAGAGAGTTGGTGCAGCAAGATGATGCAACAAGAGACAGAGAGGAGAGAAAATAAGAAGATGTAGTAGAACAGGGAGCTGAGGTGATGCAAGAGAGTGATCGCTTCTTTCTCACTCTGGAAGCTCCCAGTATCGGTTCCCAGAGTCACCTAATGAGAATACAAACAGACACAGAAGAATGCACACTGAAGTGACACAGAGAACAAACAATGGGGGGTGGGAAAGAATAAATAAATAAATCTTCTTTAAAAAAAAAAGCAACCATAAAGCTTAAAAAGAAAAGATTATAAGGGAATAGGGAATATTATGAAAAAATTCATGCAGATAAATTCTACAATTTTAGGTAAAGTAAACAAATTCTTTGAAAGCACAAACTGGCGGCAGAATTGGCCCAGTGGTTAGGGCGTCCACCTACCACATGGGAGGTCTGCGGTTCAAACCCGGGACCTCCTTGACCCGTGTGCAGCTGGCCCATGTGCAGTGCTGATGCGTGCAAGGAGTGCTGTGCCACGCAGGGGTGTCCCCCCGCATAGGGAGCCCCATGTGCAAGGAGTGCGCCCCGTAAGGAGAGCTGCCCAGCGTGAAAGAAAGTACAGCCTTCCCAGGAATGGTGCCACACACACAGAGAGCTGACATAGCAAGATGACACAACAAAAAGAAACACAGATTCCTGTGCCGCTGACAACAACAGAAGCAAACAAAGAAGAAGACAGAGCAAATAGACATGGAGAACAGACAACCGGAGTGGGGCGGGGGGAGGGAAGAGAAATAAATAAATAAATAAATCTTAAAAAAAAAATTTGAAAGCACAAACTAATAAACCTCACTCAAGAGGAAATAGAGGCCCAGATGAACTTACTGGTAAATTCTACCAAACATTTAAGTAATAAATAATACCAATTCTAGGCAATCTATTCCAGAAAATGAAAGAGGAAGGATCACTTCCTAACTTATTTTATAAGAGCAACATTACCATAACACCAAAACCAGAGACATTACAAGAAGAGAAAAATACAGACCAACATCTTTCATGAATGTAAATGCAAAAATAATTAACAAAATATTAACAAACTGAACACAACAATATTTTTAAAAGATAGTACATCTTGGCCAAGTGAGATTTGTCTCAGGAATTAAAGGATGGTTCAACATTCAAAAATCAATTAATGCACATTGTAATGACAGATACAGGCCATTTTATCTCCTGCCTTAACCTACAGAATTGAGTGGGAGAGAGAGTAAACTACAAAGTAAGCTACAATCCATATTTAGGGGCAATGCTCCAAATGTGTTCATCAATTGCAATGAATGTACCACCCTAGTGAAAGAAGTTGTTAATGTGGGGAAGGGTGGGAGGTGTGGGGAGCAGGGTATATGGGAATCTCTTAAATTTTTTGTTTAACGTTTTGTGTAATCTAAATATTGTTTTAAAAAATAAAAAATATATGTTTTTAAAAAATCAATGAATGTACCTGGCACCATTTCCTCCTCTTTGTCCCATGCCCCCAGCCCACACTCACCCCAGGGATAAATGGTTCCAGATAAGGACATCACCACTTCTCCTGCCAGCTCCGCAGCAACCCTGTCCTGGTTTCCTTTGTATCCTCCACCTTGCTATGACTTCATTAAGCTTTCCAGTCCTCAGCCATCTCACCTTTTGGGGTCATGGGCAGTGGCTCCTTGCACTTGGGGCAGTAGGTGACTTCTGCTAGCCCAACATGGTTCAAGCAGACATAAGGTCTGCATCCTCTGCCCACTTTATGTCTTTCTCCTCCTCCTGGGGGCTCAGCAGGCAGCTCTATGTGCACCCTGGCAGAATCTGACTGGCAGCTGGAGGGCAACAAATATATCAACATAAAAAAGCTCAACTACTGTCAAAACCTTCCAGTCAAGGTACACCCTGGAAGAGCCAATAGCTAGCTGGAGATGAAAATCTTGACTGGTACCAGCAAAATTTTGGGCCCTCCTGCAACTACAGGAGGTCTTGAAATAGTTTTCAAGACCATTCATGACTTGCGTGACAAGATTTTTGGTGCCACCATTAAGAACGCCAAGATTGTCCTGTAGATCAAGAATCCCCATCTGGCTGTAGAGATTTCCCAACCAAACTGAACATAGAGCAAGCTCTGTACATGCATGGTGAGGCTGCCATCGGTGGAGTACAAGCAGCTCATGGGCATCAAATGCAGCTGGATCAGGAGATCACCATCTACTAAAGCCTGCTCAAGGGCCAGGACACCCACTATGACAAGCTGCCCACCCCCAAGACCTTTTGAGCACTGCAGCCCCCTGGGCTTCCAGCCCCCCTACAGAGATTCCCTGGGTAGGGACATGGAAGCAGAGGGGACCCTTACCCCTGTCTCTTCCCCTGACATAAAACATTATGGCCAAGGGAGAAAAAAAGTAACTCACCATATTAACACACTAAAGAGGGGGAAAAAACACACGATTATCTGAATAGATTCAGAAAGACATTTAATAAAATGCAATTTCCATTCACTATTAAAAAATACTCAGTGAATAAGAAATAGAAGGAAACATCCTTAACTTTATAAAGGGCATCATATGAGAAACTTACACATAATATGATATTTAATGAAGAAGAATTGAATGCTTTCCTTGTACATCAAGAACAAAGTAAGAATATCTACTTTTACCACTCTTATTTAACATTGAAATGGAAGTCCTAGTCAGTACATTAAGGCAAGGAAAAGAAGAAGAAGAAAAAAGACATACAAATTGGAAAGCAAGAAATAGACTCTCTTTACTTGCAGAAATATGATTATCTATACAGAAAATCCTATGATATGTACTAAAATGTTCTTAGACTTATTAAATGAGCTCAGTAAAGACACTGAATACATATCAACTGGGCCAAGTCCACTTCCCCCATTACATATTTCGTCATAACCTACAAAATTGTGTGGGACAGAATGTAAACTATAATCCACAGCTAGCAACAATGTTTCAATGTGTGTTCATCAACTGTAACAAATGTACCACACTAATGAAGGATGTTGTTAATGTGGGAAAGTGAAGGAGGGGGAAAGGGTGGGGTATATAGGAATCCCCTATATTTTTTATGTAACATTTATGTAATCTAAAGTTGCTTTTAAAATTAAAAAATAATCAATTGGTCATAGATTCTGAACACTCACTTCTATTCCATTGGTCAATACATCTCTTCTTATGTCAGTACCATGCTATCTTGACCACTGTAGTTTTGACATAGGCTTTAAAGTCAAAAATTGAAAATATTGAATCTCTGCTTAGTGGGCTTATATCAATAAATTTCACTTGATTCAACTTTATATTCCTTCCACCATTATTCAACACTCTTAAAATCCATTCCCACACATATTCCCTGATTTTTAACTATATAAGTTGGAGAACAAATACAGTTCTTTTGGAGAACTTTGAATCCTCCCACCACATTCCTTTCAGTTTTTAGCTATTCTGGGCTTCTTACCCTTCTAAATAAATATGATCATTGCTTTTCCATTTCTGCAAATAAGCTATTGGAATTTTTATTGGAATTATATTGAATCTGTAAATCATGTTGGGTAGAATTGATATCTTAATGACATTTAGTCTTCAAATCCATGAACATGGAATGCCCTTCCATTTATTTAGGTCTTCTTTGATTTCTTTTAGCAGTGTATTTTTTAGTTTACTCTGTACTAACATTTTACATCCTTGATTAAATGTATTCCTAGATACTTGATTCTTTAATTGATATTGTAAGTGGAATGTTTTTTCTTCATTTCCACCTCAGGTTACTCATTACTAGTGTGTAGAAACATTACTGATTTTTGCATGTTGATCTTATACCCTGCCACTTTGATAGATAAACTTGTTTATTAGATCTAGAAGCTTTGCTGTGGGTTTTGCAGGACTTTCTATATATAGGATCATGTCATCAGCAAAAAGTGAATGTTTTACTTCTTCCTTTCCAATTCGGATGCCTTTTATTTCTTTTTCTTGCCTAACTACTCTGGCTAAATCTTCCAGCATAATGTTGAATAACAGTGGTACCAGCAGGCAATCTCTTCGTGCTCCAGATCTTAGAGGGAAAGCTTTCAGTCTTTCACCATTGAATATGATGTTAACTGTGAGTTTTTCATATAGGTTCTTTACCATGTTGAGGAAGTTTATGTTGCTTTTGTCCCATGTTACCACTTTATTTTTTTCATGTTCATTATCAAGAAATAAGCCTTTTTTTTTGCTCAAGTGTACTCTGATCTGTAAAGGAATTAAAGAGTAGAGCTGTATATTAAGGATATAGTATAGTTGAATTTTGCATTTACATTTTTAGTTACCTGTGATGGTTAGGCTAATGTGTCAATAGGTAATATGCACAGTTGTTTGGCCAAGCAAGCACTGTGCTAATTGGAATGCAAGGACATTTCCTAGACTTTAATCATCAGTGAGTTGATTGCGTCTATTGCTGATTACATCTATAATCAACTGAGGCGATTGCCTTTAGTGATGAGACATCATTATGTCTCATCCAATCAGTTGAAGACCTTAAAAGGAGAAGTGATTTCAGTATTCAGGGAGAAAATTCCCATTTTTATTTCAGACAGCAGTGTCTCCTGGAGAAGTCATGGAGGATCTTCATCCAGCTTCCTGAATTGCAGCCTGCCCCACAAAATTTGGACTCATGCATCTCCTTGGTCACATGAGATTTTATAAAATCTCATACTATTTATAGATATCTCCTTGTCAGTTCTGTTTGCCTACAGATCCCTGACTAAAACAGCTTGGTACCAGGAGTTTCATTTTCTGAGAAACAGAATCTTAAAAAGGGAATATCTGAATTGATTCTGTGCTTTTTGCAATTGGCTTTCTACTCTGATTAGATTCAAAGGCACTTATGACTCTGTTTCCAGTAATCAATAGGCCACTGACAGTCCATGGCATGAGTTGACAATAGAGATATGCTAAATATCACCACTGGATACAACTACTTCCATGCTTATAAGAGACAAGGATCTGGGTGAGAGTGTTTTTGACACCTTAACAGAGTTTTTTGGAGTTTAAAGATACAATGATGTTGACTGGTCATTCTAAAACTCAACAATTCCAAAAGAAAAGGATGAGCTAAAGGTTTCAAATCTGCAACTTAAATGTTGCATGAATTATGTGAAATTTTCTCTGTGTTCTCTGAGAGAAAATCATGTTTCCTGCAGTCACAGACTTGAGATCTCTGAAAAACAGATCTAAAATTTCTTTGTGCAAGTAGCAGAGTTACAAAACAAACTAAAATCTCAACCTTTCAGGGTGTCTGATGTTAAAGTGAAGGAAGTGATTGGAAAGGAGTGAATCCTGAGGATTGGGATGGAGACATATGGTTTGATGATGATGGCAGTGAGGCATTGAAACCCTAAATTCTGCTGTGACTTTTCCAGGTACAACTGTACTGGTCTGCTCTGTAGAAATGGCCATCAGACCTCCAGCCTACTCTGAGGCAAAGCCATCCATCTCCCACTTGAACAGATTCATCCTGCCTCACCAGGTAAAAATGCAGTGGAATGCCTTAGGTAATTGCCTTGCAAGACTCTTCTAATGCTCTTTGCTACCCACCCCACCACCTTTCTTTTCATCCAGATCTATAACTAAAGGTTACAGGGTATGGAATAATGGTGGAAAGAATATAAAGTTGAATCAAGTGAAATTTATTGATATGGGCCCACTAAGCAGAGATTCAATGTTGTGACTCAAGGGGTTAGAAAGGGCTCTAACAGTTTATTTGAGTGTCTGGCTGAAACATGGATCGCATTGCCTGAGGCTGAGATGCCAGGATTGCTCTGGTGCACTATAGATGAGGGGGCCCAAAGGCTTAGAGAGATTGAAATGTTAGAATGGATTTATCATGTAAGACCTCCTGTGCACCCATCCCAGGAATGTCCAGGGGACATACCTTTCACCAGAACTGTGAGGAATAAATTTGTCAAACTAACTCCATCGTCCCTGAAGTGCTCTGTGGTTGCTCTTCTCTGTAGTGGGAACTTCTGTTACCCAGCTGGGATCCATAAACACAATGGGAATGATCAGGTCCTGGACTGACAGATGCCCATGGCAGCACTGAATTGCCAAAAACAAGGTGGGTATGGCTACCACAAGAAAAGCAGACTCAAAGCAGCAGTCAAAGTAGTCTGAGTTGCATACACTTATAGCATTGGCTAATAGATCATGGGGTACCTAGAAGTAAAATAGATGGGAAGATTATTAAATTCCTACTTGACCTGTTTAAGCAGAAGTGTTCTAGGTCAAGTGAACAAGAGTCTAACTTGAATTACAGAAACAGAGGGCCATGGCCCCTTAATTAATTACCATACTTGAGACAGTTTACAGACTGAGTCCCTTGAACGGGTGGAAGACTGGGTCCCCTTGGGGAAGGACCCCATTACACTGCCAAAAATTTATACTGACAATCTTCCTCCCAGCCTCTCCCAAAGAGACCTACAGCCTTTTACCAGGGTAACTGCACACTGGAGAAAAGGAAATGATCAGACATTTGGGGAATTATTGACACTGGCTGAGAAGCGATACTAATTTCAGGAGACCCGAATTGCCACTAAGGTCCACCAGTCATAGTAGGAGCTTATGGATGTCATATTGTCAATGGAGTTTTAGCTCAGGTCAATCTCACAATAGGTCCACTGGGTCCCCAGACCCATTTTGTGATTATTCCCCCAATTCTGGCATGCATAATTGGCATAGACATACTTAGTAATTGGTGGAATGCCCATATTGGTTTCCTGACTTGTGGAGTGAGAGATATTATGGTAGGAAAGCCCCAGAGGAAGCCACTTAAACTGCCCCTACCTAGCAAAATAGTGAATAAAAAGCAATACCAGATTACTGAAAGGATTGCAGAGAGCAGTACCACCATCAAGGACTTGAGGGAAGTAGGGGTGGTGATTCCCACCACATCCCCACTCAACTCTCCTATTTGGCCTAAGCAGAAAACAGATGGATCTTGGAGGATGGCAATGGATTACTGTAAACTTAGCCAGGTGGTGACTCTAATTGCAGCTGGTGTTCCAGATGTGATATCATTGCTTGAGCAAATCAACACATCCCAAAAAAGCTGGTATTGATTTGTCAAATGTCAAATGCTTTTTTATCAATTGCTGTTAGTAAGAACCACCAGAAACAGTTTGCTTTCAACTGGTAAAGCCAGCAATATACATTCACTGTCCTACCTCGGGTGTATATCCACTCTCCAGCCCCATGTCATAATATTGTCTGCAAGAAATTTGATCATCACTCCCTCCAACAAGATATCACACTGGTCCATTATACTGATGATATAATATTGATTGGACCAGTGAGCAAGAAGTAGCAATTACTCTAGACTTGGTGAGGCATTTGTGTGCAGAGGATGGGAGATAAATCCAACAAAAATATAAGGGCAAAAAATAGGTAGGTAGGCAAATAGATAGATAGATGATAGATAGATAGGTAGCTAGATAGATAATTTAGACCTTTGTCAGACATAAAAAAACACAAAAATAAAACTTAGAAATCCTCTCCAAAAATACAGAGATCTTCCACCTCATTGAAATTTCTATTTGTCCAGTGGTGTGTGGCATATCCACTTCTAGGGAAGTGGGTGTGGCTCAAGTGATAGGGTTTCTGTCTATCATATGACAGGACCAGGGTTTGATCCCTGGGGCCTCCTGGTGAAAAAGAAGAAGTGAAAGTGTGGCCACATGGTGAGCCAGTGTCTGTGCAAGTGAGTTATGCAGCAAGATGATGGTGCAACAAAAAAGAGAGACAAAGGGGAGAGTCAAGGTAAAGTGCAGGAGAAACCAGGAACTGAGGTGGCACAGCTAACAGGGAACCTCTCTCTGCATCAGAAGTCCCAAGTATCAAATCCCAGTAAGTCCTAGAGGAGAAAAATGAGAAGACCAAAAAGAAAAATAGGTACAGAAGATCACACACCAAATTAAGTTTTGAGTTATCCCACCAAGCAAAGAATCATTGCCAGCTGTGGTGCTTGCTGAGGGTAAAGGGAACATGAAATGGGTAATGAGAGAAGTTAGTGATAAATATGAACTATGATCATGTGACCACTTACAGAAATGAGAACTTTAATGACCATGACTATTTCTTCCTCATTTTGTTATAGATCTGTTTGTATATGTACATAAAATGAATATCTTCATTTTCTTCCCTATCTTTTACACTTATCATATGACATAAGTTGTATTAGTTTCATGTCATAGGATTAAAGGATGTCAAGCTTCTTAAGAGTGAATACCCAAAGGACTTGCACCCTATTCTGGAGGGATTTAGTGCTTTTGCAGTTGTAGGCAGATAGGTGGGTATTGTTAGGTGGGAAAGAATTGTCTGTTACTGTTTTTATGTAGAGATAAAGTATGTTTCAAAGTGATGTGTATGGTAATAAGTTAATAAGAAGTGGACTGTGATGGGTAGGCTAATATGTCAAATGGCCAGGTAATGTGCCTAGTTGTTTGATCAAGCAAGTACTGGACTAATTATAGTGCAATGACATTCCCTACACTTGAATCATCAGTGAGTTGATTGCATCTAAAGGCTAATTACATCTACAATCAACTGAGGAGATTATCTTTGGCTATGAATGAAGTTTTATCCAATCTATTGAAGACCTTAAAAGGAGAAGTGATTTCATCATTCAGGGAGAAAATTCCCATCTCTATTTCAGGCAGAAATGTCTCCTGGGGAATAATGGAGCACCTTCATCCAGGTTCCTGGCTTGCAGCCTGCCCTACAGAATGTGGACTCATGAATCCCCAAAGTTGCATCAGATAATTTTATAAAATCTCATACTATTACAGATATCTCCTGTCAGTTCTGTTTCCCTATAGAACCCTAACTAATACATTACCCTTACTGATAATCTTCATTTCTTCACAATACTCCAAGCCACTTTCTCCTGTCTCTTCCTTTCAAGCTGCATAACTGCCTTTAATAATTCCTGTAGTATAGGTCTTCTGTTGACAAATTCTCAAATTTTCTGTTTATCTCTGAATATTTTAAACTGTCCTTCATTTCTGAAGTACAGTTTTGCTGGATAAAGAATTTTGGGCTGCCAGTTTTTCTCTTCAGTGCCTTAAATATAACATACCACTGCCTTCTTGTCTTCATGGTTTCTGATGATAAATGGGCACTTAGTCTTACTGAGAATTCCTTACATGTGATGAAAAATTTTCTCTTGCTGCTTTCAGAATTCTCTTTATCCTTGGCATTTAACATTCTATTAGTATGTGTATTGGAGTAGGTCTATTAGGATTTATTCAGTTTGGAGTATGTTGCTCCTCTTTGACATGTATATCTATGTCTTTTATAAGAAGAGTTGGGGGATTTTCAGCTATTATTTCCTCAGATATTCTTTCTATCCCTTTTCCCTTCACTTCTCCTTCTGGGACACACATGACTCATAGGCTTGTGTGCTTTGTGCTGCCACTCAAATCCCTGAGACACTGCTCAATTTTTTTTCTATTCTTTTCTGTCTCTGTGTTCTTCTGACTGTTTGGTTTGATTGTCCTGTCTTCTAGCTCACTGATTCTTTCTTCTACTTTTTAAAATCTTCTGTTGTACACCTCTTGTGTGTTTTTAATCTTTACTCTTGTAACTTTCATCAACATAATTTCTGTTTTGTTTCTTTTTATGCATTCCTATTCTTCTTTATGCTCACACATTGTCTTCTTACATCCATTATCTCTTGTCATTTTTGTTCACTGCTTGAATTGATTTAGATTTTTTTAACTTCTTTGATTAATTGTCCTAAATTTTGTATTTCTTCTGAAGTTTTCATTTTTTCCCTTGACTGAGTCATGTCTTCCTGTTTCTTAGTATGGCATGTAATTTTTTGCTGATGTCTATGCTTCTGATAATCTTGAGTTAACTCTGAAGGCTAATTTCTTCCTCCTGTCAAAACTGTTGTTGATTGGCTCTGTGTTAGGACTCTTCTTTGATGCTTATTCTATTCCAACTTATTCTAGACCTTTACAATAGCCTGTGTTTAACTGATTGGATTTTTTCAGCTCTTCTTCACCTGATTCTTGCCCTGGATATGCATTACAACTTCTAGGATTGCGCTTTTTGTGTAATTATTTCACCTCCAGGAGAAAGCTGCTTTTCCTCTGTTCTTTCTTCAGGAATCTTGATCTGTTTTATTTATTTTTGTGAATAATTTTCTCCCCTGCTCCTAGAATTTGTTTAATTTCTCTCCCTCACTCAGTGCCCCATTTTCCTTACACTTTTCAGTTATTGGACATTTCTGTCTTACATTAATTCAGTTTACTCCTCCCTTTTCTTTCTGTGAGGATTTTCTGCCTTTGATTTCTTCCCCATTAGGTTATCCTGCCATGAGGAACCAGATGGTGTCTGGTTCCCAGGAAGGTGGTTCACTCCAGAAAAGTCTGTTTTTCATTTAGATGGTCCAGCCAACAGCAACTGTATTGAGTAAGTGCATCACTTGCCAGCCTCCATTCTAACACAGTTTCTCTCCCCAGCCCCCTATCCCCAGAGGGTCATTTTTATGCAGCATTCCTCAACAGCTTATTTTCCACCCTAAATCTTGGGTCCCTGTGCCTGGACATGCATGGGTTTCAAACTCATTGCTGGGAGTGGATCTGTAGTCTGTGTCCCTGGTGGAAGGGACCCACATTGCTGGCTCTGAGTAACTCCCAAGCTGTGTAGGATCAAAAGAGTGGGAGAAACGTGGACCAGCAGGTCCAGGACAGTAATTTCCTACCTGGTATTTTATTTTTCCTCAATTCAGCACTTGTGGAGTCCTTCTCCAGTCTCTACCATCCTCCAGAGTCCCAAGTAAGGGGGATTTGTCCTTTTATTCGCTGAATCTCTTTGGAGGGTTTTGCAGGGGTTGCCTTACATTGCCATGTTGATGATGTCACCTGTTATGTTTCTTTTTAAACTTTCTAATTCTTCTTTTTGCTCATACTTTATCTACATAATATCCTTTAGCTCTATATTCACTTATTTCTACCCATGTTTTCTTTCAGCTTTTTGAATTAATTTAAGAGATTTATTTGAACTTCATTAATTATTCTGAAATCTGTGTTTCCGCTGAAGTTTTCATTTGTTTCCTTGACTGAACCATATCTTCCTTTTTCTAGGCATGGCTTGTAATTTTTGCTGATGTCTGGACATCTGATTTGTTGATGTACTAACCCTGAAGGTCAGTTTCTCTTACTTGCCTAGGGTTTTCTTGTAGAGTAGCTCTTCTTTGATGCTTGGGTCCAGCTTATACTGGAACTTTAGAGTAGCCCATGTTTAACAGTTCAGATTTTCTCAGGTCTTCTGCACCTGATTCTTGCCTTGGACATGCATTACAACTTTTAACATTGCCCTTTTATGTGTAATTGTTTCCTGATCTTGCTTTAGTTTTTATGCAGAATTTCCTCCCCAGCTTCTATGATTTATTTAACTTGTCTCCCTTACTCAGTGCCACCTTTTCGTTATACTTTCCATTCTAGGACCTTTCCTACCTTACAGCAGTTGAGTTTCCCCCTTTTTTTTCCATGAGTGATTTCTGCCTCCCCTTACTTTCCTATTAGAGTATTCTACCCCTAGGAGCCAGAAGGGATAAATGTTCAAAAAGGACATTTTTTCATTTAGGTAATCCAGCAATCAAGACTTGATTGCATGTGTGCATCTCTTGCCAACTGTTCTTCTGCAATTTCTTTTTTCCCTGGGAACCCATTTGAATGCTAGCACTAGCCAGCCATGAGTTCCTATGCCCTGGATATGCATAGGGTTCTAACTTACTGCTTTGAGTGGCTCTATGGTCTGAATCCATGGCAGGAAGTGTCCCTGTCATGCTGCCTCTTAAGAAGTTCCAGACCAAGAAAGGGGAAGGCAGGGGGTGGGGGATATATGGGGACCTCATATTTTTTTAATGTAATATTTTAAAAATTAAGACAAAAAAAAAAAAGAAAGGAGAAGACATCAAGACTGGCATATCTGGGTCATAGATGGCATAGCTTTTTGTCTCTTTTTCTCCAATTCAGCATTTGTGAGTCCTTCTCTAGTCTCTGTTGTTATCAAAAGCTCCAAACAAGTGGGATTTGTCCTTTTATTAGTTTTTCTGAGGAAAGACTTTTCCAGGAGATGTCTACATCACCATATTGATCAATAGTTTCATGATAAAAGCAGAAAGGCAATTCAATGTAGAAAGGAAAGTCTTCCCAACAAATTGTGCTTGAATAATTGAGCATCCATATGCACAAAAAAAAAAAAACAAGAACCTTGCCTTCTACATTATATGAAAATTCACTAAATGGAGAGATCAAAACCCTCACATATGGCTAATTAATATTTGACAAATATGCCAAATCCACAGTCTCTTCAACAAATGGTACCAGAAACACTGCATATCCATAGGCAAAAATGGAGAAATTGGACCCTACCTCGCATCATGTACAACAATTAATGCAAAATGGATTAAATACCTAAATATAAGAACTATAAAACTCCTAGAAGAAAATTTAGTGAAGCACCTTCAATATCTTGTGTTAGGCAATGGTTTCTGAAACTTTACACACATATCACAAGCAACAAAAGAAAAAATAGATCAATGGGACCTCATTAAAACTAAAGCTTTTGTGCATCAAAACGCTATCAAGAAAGTAAAAAAGAAAATTTATAGAGTGGGGAAAATATTTGGAAAAAAAATCCAGTAAGGGTTTAATATCCAGAATATATAAAGAAATCTTATAATCAACAACAAAAAGACAGAAAACAACTTAAAAATGGGCAAAAGAATATAAAAGCCATTTCTCTAAAGATATGCAAATGGCCAATAAGTATGTGAGAAGATGCTCAACATCATTAGCCATTAGGGAAATGCATATCAAACTCACAATGAGATACCGTTTCATATCTACTAGAATGATTAATATTACAAAAACAGAAAACACAAATGTTGGAGGGGATGTGGAGAAATGGGGACACTCATTCCCTGTTGGTGGGAATGTATTAATAAAATTGTACACTTTCTATGGAAATCAGTTTGGTCGTTCCTCAGAAAGTTAAGTATAGAATTATTAAATTACCCAGCAATCCCACTTCTAGATAAACACCCAAAGAATTGAAAGCAGGGACCTGAACAGATATTTGCACATTGATGTTCATGGTGATATTATTAATAATTGTCAGAGGATCAAAGCAGCAAATATGTTTATCAACAGATGAATGAAAAAACAAAATGTGCTATATACATACAATGGAATATTATTGAGTCATAGAATAGAGCTGTGATACAAGTTATAAAATGGATGAAACTTGAAGACATCACATTCAGTGAAATAAACCAGAAGCAAAAGGACAAATATAGTATGATCTCATTGATTTGAAAGAATCAGAATAAGCAGATTTAGACAGACCTTAGAGAGCCAGACACTAGACTACAGTTTTCCTGGGGCAGGAGTTGAGGTAGGAAATGGGGATTTAATTCTTATTTGATATAAAGTGTCTACTTAAGATGATGGAAAAGTTTTGGTAGTGGATAGTGGTGATGGTAGCAAAACATTGTGAATGTAATTAACACCACTGAACGGTGTATTTGAATGTGGTTAAAATGGAAAATTTTAGATGGCATGTATGTTATTAGAATTAAAATTTTTTTCAAACCATGCAACTATGAATAATGTTCATAGTTGTAAAAGAGCAAACACTAATGTATAACATGGACTAGAGTTAACAGTATAATTATATTAATATCAGTTCATCAATTGTAGCCAAAGTGCCATACTAATGCAAAGTATTAATAACAGGGGAAACTTGGTGGGGGAAGTGAATGCGAACACTGTACTTTCTGCATGATTCTTCTGAAAACCTACATCTTTTCTAACAAAAAATAAATGAATGAATAGATCATTGACTTAAATACAAAACTTTTTAAAAGAAACATTGGAAAATATCTTCACAAAATGAGGCCAGGCAAAGAGTTTTTAAACATGACATCAAACCAAAATCCAAAAAAGAAAAAAATTGGTAAACTGATAAATCGAAACACAAAACTTTGCTCTGCAGAAAACGGTCAAGAGACTGAAAATCCACTCAAAATGAAGAGATCAAAACCTTCACATATCACAGGCTGGAAGAAAATATATTCCTATCACATCTAAGAAAGGGCATTTGGTAGATTGGATTGTACATCCCAGTTTGGACATGTGATTGGCCTTAGTCTGCATGTCTATGTAAACAGACCCATTGTAAACAGAATCTCTTGAAGTTGGCCACTGAATGCCAGTGGAGCTTAATTCAGATTAATAGAGTTCTTTACAAGCAGAAGAACTTCAGGCATAGAGAAGACCAAAGGAGAGTGCCAAAAGTCAGTGGGGAAGAGGAAGAGAAAGCCAAGGACATCACCAAGGGACAGGAAAGCAAAGGAATCTAAGGACTTCCAATCAGCCTGAACACAACCACGCCCAGAGGGCAGCAAGCCTTCCAGCCTCTTAAACTGTGAGCCAATAAATTCTTGTTGGTGAGCCAACCCATTGTGTGGCATGTGTCTTAGCAGCCTGAGAAGTGAAGACAGGATGTGTATCCAGAGTATTTAACAAACTCAGAATTTTCAGAGTTGAGTCCAATAATCTGGGTTTTAACAAACCCGTCAGGTGATTCTGATACACAGTAAAAGTAGAGAAGAGCTGATCTGTAGTTCTTCTCCACAAATCATCTAGATTTTGTAATTAGTCAAAGAGGCTAATTAGTTGACTGTAGTAGAAATCACCATCCTCCCTCTTTCAAGTCTTTGAAATTTCTGAAATCCACCATGGATGCATAGCTGCTTTGGGCTAGCTATACTCATTCACGAATGAGTGGGGAAAAGGGCACCTTCTCTATACATTCCCATTAAGGAAATAAAATCCCCACTTAGGGAAACAAATGGGACCCCACTGGGAACAGACTTGGACCAACACTCCTTCCCTCACCTGACTTCCTTAGGCTTCCAATATGACCTGAGAACCTCAGAGAGGGTGCAGATGAGTGTAAAGCTATATCAAATAGCCTACCAGGAATCTGGGTATTGCTTCTCCTGGTGTGCAGTCACTGGTAAGTGCTGCAGATCTCTATGGAAGTCTGGGGGAAATGACAGCCACACTTTCCATGATCCTTCCTCAAAAGGTTTCCCTTTCCCCAGTCTAGGAGCTCTAGGCAATCATAAGTATGAATGAAGATATTCTTGTGGGAATAAGGGATGAAGGTGTGCTGGTCCTGGAGGTAATTCCCACATGTTCCCACCTTTCTAGTCAACCAATCCCAAAATACCTTTAGTGCCTACCATGAGTTAGATACTCTGCTTAGAGCTGGAAGTGCAAATATGGATAAGACACAAAACTAATTATGAAAACTTTCAAAAAAGCAAATTCTCATAAATGAACTAGGTCCAAATCATTTCACCAGTAAATCATGTCAAATATTCAAAGAGCAGATTCTTCTAATTATATTTGCTGTCATGGAACATAGGGAGAAGAGAAATGCTTCACAACACTTTTCTAATGTTGTAAAATACTAATATCAAAATTTGACAAAACTAGCAAAAGAAGAAAAAAAAATAAGGTGAGCCAGTGCCTGTGCAGTGAGCTGAGTGCCTGTCCAAGTGCCCACATGGTGAGCCGTGTGCCCGTATGGTGAGCCAAGTGCCCACAAGTGCCCACATGGTGAACCAGTGCCCACAGAAGTGAGTCACGCAGCAAGATGATAATGCAACAAAAGAGAGACGAAGGGGAGAGTCAAGGCGAAGCACAGCAGAGACCTGGAACTGAGGAGGCACAATTGACAGGGAACCTCTCTCCACATCGGAGGTCCCCAGGATCAAATCCTGGTACATCCTAGAGGAGAAAGATGAGAAGACAAAAAGAGAAATAGATACAGAAGCTCACACAGCGAATGGACACAGACAGGAAAAACAGCAGGGTGGGGGAAGGGGAGGGGGAGGGGGAAAATGTATTTTAAAAAAAGACACTTTAAAATAAACAATCAAAACTGATCAGTGTTTATAAAAAAATAATTCATCACAACCAAGTAGAGTTTATCACAGGTATAAAGGAAAATCTACTATAATAATATACCATCTTAACTGCTTCAAGAAAAACTGTCACAATCTTAATAGATGCAGAAAAATAATTAAGTAAAATTGGACATTCATGTATGATTATAAATTTTTTTTTAACTGTTTGCAACTAGTAATGATGTGGGCTATGGGTGGGAGGCTCTTTGTCTCTTCGGAGATAACCTTAACCTAAGCTGTCTGTCCTGACTTGGGGGGGTGGGATGGTGAGAGGCTGCAGCCCTGCCCTTGGTATCATGGCAAGGACTCCAGTCCCAGGAAACAGTTTATCAATGCAAACTCTATAAACTTTAAATATTCAGGGGAAATGTAAACCAAATGTGCTAAAAGCTTATCTAGAATGTATGAAGTCCATGCTGAAAGCTTACCTAGGATGTGGAAGATATATGCTAATTCAAGCCTATTGAGCACTGAAGCAGAACGATTTAGCCCTTCCTCTGTATAAAAGGAACTCAAAATTCTTGTTCGGGACTCGGGTTTGCAACAGAAAGCTCCCGAGTCCGGCCAGCTGTCAATAAACCATTTTTCCTTCTCAAAATCATTCCTGAGTCCTGACCTTTCTATACGCAAATAATTGAACCTCTCACAACTGCTACAACAGTAATAGGAGATATATTCTTTAATTTGCTAAAAGTCAGTATTCTAAAGGATCCTTCGAGACTGAGCGCAGAGACCTCGCCCACCATCTGTGTTCTCATCTTGGCACATAGTTGGTTCACAATACATGTTTGTTGAAAGAAAACTGAATCCCACTGACTTAAGACAGGCAACAGTTTAGAAAACCTTTTAAGAGTGATGCATTTGGGACTGCCAGGCTCTAAAATAGCATCCTTTTCTGAAGGAATGCACCTTTGCTGTGTGGATTCGTGTCAGAAGAGAGACCAGCTAAGGTAAATGTAAACACAGCGTCTCTTGCATGGAAGTCTGGTGTGAGTATACATAAATAGTTTTGCTTGAGTTTTGCAGTTTAAAATCTTAAAGGAGCTTTAATTGACATTTATAATGTCAATTAAGCTTGAAATGGGGCAATGAAGGCATTTCCCAAAAACGTCTGAAAGCACTAACAGCTTCCATTGCTGAGGGAGACTCTCCTGGGTGTAATTCAGCCACTTAGGGAGATGCATTAGCACTCCAAGGCCATTACGGTGCTGTTAAGGCTTCAGGATACTAAACATGTGGCTGCTCATTCTTTGCTGCTTTTTCTGCTCTTGTACCTTTATTTACATTTTACAGCATATTCTTTGTAAATACATAAAAATATAATCAATTAAAAGTATATCTTGTATTTTAAAAAGTAGACCAAGCATCTTACAAATTGATGGAAATGTAGAAGCATTCCTAATAAAATCAGAAATAACACTGAAGGCCTTAACTAATTTAACATAGCAATTAAAAGAAATAATAGGCATAACAATTGAAAAAGAAGGACCCAAAGTTTTTTGTTTCATTTTGGTTTTTGCAGGTGATACATTGCCTCATAAAAAAACCCAAAAGAATCTACAGAAAGATTATTAGAACAAATGAGAAATTTCAGCAAGATTGCTGGATTTAAAAAGAAAACATAAAATAATTACATCATTAAAAAACTAATTCAAAAATGGGAAGTGTAAAGAGAACTTTTGTTAGCCAAAAAAACTGTAAGAGATGTAGATAAACATCTAACAAATGCTATAAAGGGCTTTTTTTGTCAGTGTTTACCAACCGTTATTAAAGGGCAAGAGGAACTGAATAAATGGAAAGCTGAACCATTCTCATGGATGGAAAGACAAACTCACAAAGATATCAATTCACCCAAAATTAAAATATAAATTAAAAGGAAATACAAAAAAATCCTAACAAGAGTTATGAAATTTAGCAAAATGATCCTGAAATGAATAATGAAAAAGTTAAGGACCAAGAGGAACTATGACATTGTGAAGAAAAAGGATGAGAAAATTACCTTAGAAGCTAGCAATACTTCTGATGCTATTGTAATTCATAAAGTGTCTTATTGGCTTATAGAGAGTTTAAAAAAAACAAAAAACAAAAAACAGATGGAGCAGAACTGAGAATCCAGAAATAGTGCCAAGTGTTGATATATAACAGCAATTGTATTTTTTTCTTCCTCTCCCCCCCTCTTCCCCTCCCACTCCCCCATCCTGCTGTTTTTGCTGTGTTCATTTGCTGTGTGATTTTCTGTATCTATTTCTTTTTTTGTCTTCTCTTCTCATCTTTCTCCTCTAGGATTCACCAGGATTCAATCCTGGAGTCCTCTGATGTAGAGAGAGGTTCCCTGTTAATTGCATCATCTCAGTTCCAGGGCTCTGCTGTGCTTCACCTTGACTCTCCCCTTCATCTCTCTTTTGTTGCATTATCGTCTTGCTGTGTGACTCATTTGTGTGGTCACTGGATCACCACACAGGTTCTCAGCTTGCTGCACAGGCGCTGGCTCACCATACAGGCACTCAGCTCGCTATGTGGGCACTGGCTCACTATGCAGGCACATTTTCTCTTCTTTTTCACCAGGAGGCCCCAGGTCCTCCCATATAGTAAGTGGAGGCCTTATCACTTGGGCCACACTGCTTCCCAGCAATGGCATTAAATGTCAGTGGATGAGATATATACTGAAATTTCTATGGATGAAAGTATATAGTGTCTTGGAGTTCCTACAAAATAATGAGAACATGGGAAATGGATATGTCTCTGAATGAGGTAGAATTGCCTAGGGTTGATGGTTGTTGGGAGATATGTACATGGAATTCACTTCTATTTTGCCTAATTTTACCAAAATATCCATTATAAAAACTTCTTCTTAAACTACTCAACAATACAGTAATATATGTTTGTAAAAAAAGAGTCAGGGAAACAGATGTGGCTCAACCAGTTGGGCTCCTGTCTACCATATAGGAGGTCCAGTGTTCAATGCCCAGGGCCTCCTGGTTCCCACCTTAGTTCCCATGCACCCTTACTAAAAATAATTATTAAAGGTTGGACTTCTGCCAAAAACTCTCAATCTATCAAATTGCAGATATAAAATTACAACAAATAAAGTATTAGAGTTGAAAAACAGTAAATCTCATTAATTGTGACAATGATGAAATAATATCATGAAAGGTGGGAGACAAAAAAGAAAAAAGGTACGAAACGGTGTAAGCATGCTGACTTTATCTACTCTTTTATACTGGACTTAAAAATATGCCACTGAGAGCATAAAATATATAAATATATTTAAAGTTATGAAAGTAACACTGAAAATAGTAATATAATTAAATAAAATTGAATGGTGAAGGAGAATGAGGAGAAAGTAAGAAAGGGGAATATACTAATTATAATATTGCTCATGGAAAGAAGACAAAGGATATTGTCGAAAGAAACACCAATTGTGTTTTTAAATTTCACCATTAGAACAAAAATTAAAATCATCCAAATTATCACAAGAATCAGTAAAAGAGAATAAAGAAATACAAACTGTATTATGAAAAACAAAATATAATATATTTTGTATATATTAATAATGTATAATATTAAACATAATAACACATATGAATGACACAGAGGCATTTCAACATATGTAAATGGGCAAAATATTTTTTATAAGAGAAAAGACTTACAAATTGCACCATGACACAAAATCCAACATTATGCCACATATAATTCACAAGTCGAAAATACGATTGCTAAAAATATATATATATTAGCAAATAGAAACAAAAAAGAAGCAGAGGTCAGAGGTTGTTAATTTAATATTATTTAAGATTAAATTCAGAGCAAAAGTAATAATGAGCCAAGAAGGTCAACTTATAATATGTGCTATCTAAATGAAGACTTTACAATAAAGAAATTTTATATATTAAATAATATAACATCTACATTCATAAAGCAAATGACACAATTACTACTAGAAGAAATATACAGAAATGCACTAGTCTAAGAAACTTATTTCACAGTTTTCAATTTAGTACAGATCAAGTAGTCAAAAAGAATGGAAAGGGGGAAGTGGACTTGGCCTAGTAGATAGGGCATCGGTCTACCACATGGGAGGTCTGCGGTTCAAACCCTGGGCCTCCTTGACCCATGTGGAGCTAGCCCACGCACAGTGCTGATGTGCGCAAGGAGTGCCATGCCATGCAGGGGTGTCCCCCACATAGGGGAGCCCCATGCGCAAGGAGTGCACCCCATAAGGAGAGCTGCCCAGTGTGAAAGAAAGTTCAGCCTGCCCAGGAATGGTGTCACACACACAGAGAGCTGACACAACAAGATGATGCAACAAAAAGAAACACAGATTCCTGTGCCACTGACAACAACAGAAGTGGACAAAGAAGAACACGCATGTAGCAAATGGACACACAGAGCAGACAATGGGGAGGATGGGGGGAGAAGGGGAAAGGGTTGGGGAGGAAAGGGAGGAAAATAAAATTAATTAATTAATTAATAATAAATCTAAAAAAAAAAAGGAATGGAAAGGGGAAACAGATGTGGTTCAACCAATTGGACTCCTGTCTACCATATGGGAGGTCCAGGATTCAATGCCTAGGGCTTCCTGGTAGGGGCAGGCTCACCCATGTGGCGAGCTGTCCCACACAGAGTGCCAGCCCATGTGGGAAAGCCGTCATGCTCAGGAGTGCCTGCCAATGAGGAGAGCTTGCACAGTAAGATGATGCAGCCAGAGACACAGAGGAGAGAAGATAAGAAGACATAGCAGAACAGGGAGCTGAGGTGGCACAAGAGAGTAATTGCCTCCCTCCCCCTCTGGAAGTTTCCAGGATCGGTTCCTGGAGCCACCTAATGAGAATACAAAGGGACACAGAAGAACACACAGCAAATGGACACAGGGAATGGGGGCAGGAGAGAAATAAATAAAATAAATCTTAAAAAAAGAATGGAATGACTAAGAATTGCATTTAGCCAATGAGGAGATCAATGTTGACCTTTCAAGGAGCAGTTTTGGTGGAGGAGAGAAGTTACTCCGCTTTTCTCTCTATGCTTATTACTTATAAAAATGGAAATAGTAATAGCAGCTACTTCAAGCGTAGCATTCTAAGAATCAGGTTCATTAATATTAATATACATTCATTTATAAAAGAAAGAAAACCAAACAACTTCAAACTGAAAAGTATATGTGTGCGTAGAAAATTATATGAAAAAAAAAATACACACAAAACTATCAACACGACCTCCAGACTAAGTGTGATGGGGTGGAGGCAAGAATGAAGAGAAAATAAAAGGACTTACAGTTCCTTACTGAGGTCTTTGCACTGAGAACGTGGTCATATATTTTATCATATGTAGTTCTTCATTGATATCACTGCACTGAAAATGTGGGTTTTTTTGCCAATCCAAACCAATTTTCAAACATTTCTCTCTTTTTTTATCACTTTATTTTATTTTTTTACAGGTACATAGATCATACAAAATGTTACCTTGGGAAACAGACTTGGCCCAATGGATAGGGCGTCCGTCTACCACGTGGGAGGTCTGCGGTTCAAACCCCGGGCCTCCTTGACCCGTATGGAGCTGGACCATGCACAGTGCTGATGCACGCAAGGAGTGTGGTGCCACGCAGGGGTGTCCCCCGTGAAGGGGAGCCCTACACGCAAGGAGTGCGCCCTGTAAGGAGAGCCACCCAGCACGAAAGAGAGTGCAGTCTGCCCAGGAATGGTGCCGCACACAAGGAGAGCTGACACAGCAAGATGACACAAGAAAAAGAAACACAGATTCCAGGTGCCGCTGATAAGGATAGAAGCAGACACACAAGAACACACAGTGAATGGACACAGAGAACAGACAATCGGGAGGGGGGAAAGGGGTGAGAAATAAATAAAAAATAAATAAATCTTTAAAAAAAAACATTACCTTAAAAAAAATATGAGGTTCCCATATATCCCACTCCCCACACCCCCCAATCCTCCCAAATTAACTTCTTTCATTAGTGTGATATGAAAATCTGTTCTTGGAGGCAAACTTGGCCCAGTGGTTAGGGTGTCTGTCTACAACATGGGAGGTCGCGGTTCAAACCCCGGGCCTCCTTGACCCGTGTGGAGCTGCCCATGTGCAGTGCTGATGCACGCAAGTGCCCTGCAGGGGTGTCCTGGCATAGGGGAGCCCCACGTGCAAGGAGTACACCCCGTAGTAGGGAGAGCCACCCAGCACGAAAGAAAGTGCAGCCTGCCAAGGAATGGCGCCACACACATGAAGAGCTGACGTAGTAAGATGACACAACAAAAAGAAACACAGATTCCCATGCCTCTGACAACAACAGAAGTGGACAAAGAATACACAGCAAATAGACACAGAGAACAGACAACTGGGGTGGGTGGGTGAGTGGGTGGGGGGAGGGGAGAGAAATAAATATATCTTTAAAAAAAGAAGAAAATGTGTTCTTGTATATTATTCATATAATTTTCTTCTAATTAAAACTTTAAAAGCTACAAAAATATTTTATGTTCAAATACATTCCATGGAAAGCATGTTCTTCTTATAATACTCCCTCAGGTTTTTATTTTCAATGTTTTTGAAAGTAGCAGAAATTGTTGAAATATATCAACAAATAAAAATCATACATTTGAAAAAGTTTTGCAAATTTTTAAGTGTCATACAGAGGTAAAAGTTAATATTATCATGTGATTTATACATAATAGCCACCTTATAAACAGTAAACAAATTAATCATGGTCATACAAGGATTTATATCATTTCCTTGTAGGAAAAAAATGGATATTTCCCAAAGAACGTGCCTTGTCAGGCTGCCAAGAGAGTGCGTCTTCTGTCTGCAGAGATACAATCTGAACTACACTTCCAGAAAAAGCAGACCAGTCAATCCAACCACAGATAAGGTCAGTTAAATAACCATGAGTCAAAGGCCTGCAGGAGTGTTAAGTGGAAATAAAGTACTTTAACATCCAAAAGCAATTTTTTTAAAGCTTTCGTTTTCTTTTTCTCTCTTCCCTTCCCCCCATTGTCTGCTCTCTGTGTCTATTCACTGTGTGTTCTTCTGTGCTGCTTCTATTCTTGTCATGCAGCACCTGGACACTGTGTTGATTTTTTTGTTGCGTCATCTTGCTGCATCAGTTCTCATTGTGTGCGGCGCCAATCCTGGGCTGGTTGCACTTTTTTCACACAGGGTGGCTCTCCTTGCCGGGTGCGCTCCTTGCACGTGGGGTGCCCCTACATGGGGGACACCCCTGCAAGGCACGGCACTCTTGCGCACAGCAGCACTGCACATGGGCCAGCTCGCCACATAGGTCAGTAGACCCTGGGTACCAAACCCTGGACCTTCTATATGGTAGGCAGACACTCTATCAGTTGAGCCACAGCCGCTTCCCCAAAAGTAATTTTAATGTTCATATTTTCTGCTAAATATAATCAATGCCTCATCTCTCAATCATTACTATCATACAGAAAATATTTTAAAAGTACAACTAATAGCAATGTCTTATTTTTTCTCTCTTCTGCCAGCTTTCCTATTAAAATACAAATTGAGGCTCTTTATTTAAGACCATGGTTCCCAACATTGATGGTACATTAGAATCACCTGGGGTACTTTGAAAACTCACAATGCCCAGATCAATTTGATTAGAACCTGTGGAGGATTTTTAGTTTTTAAAAACGGATGGATTTCTCCTATTTCATGTTTTTTGACAAGTCAGCCCTTGATACAATAATAATAACAATGACAACAGCTAACATTTCTGCAGTGCTTCCATGCAATGGTTGCTAAAATAAAACAGCTTCTTCCTGTGTAACTATTTTCTCCTGCTCTTTAAGAAGCAGCAGACTGTTTAAATCAGAGGGGAAAAATTAAAGACATATTTTCCACACACAAAAAAGATGCTACTGAACAAAAAGGTATTTTGTTTGATAGCAGTGGCGTGAAACCTAAATTATGAAGTCTTAAATACATGACAGAAACTATTCAAAAGTCCTATTGTCATTCTGCTACAGCAGTGGGACAACATCCTTGTAGGTAAGTTTTGTGTGTTTAAGGCACCTCATCAGACATTTCCACCACATCATTCAGTTGTAACCAGTGTGTAAGCAAGTCCCCAGCAGGCAGGATTAGAGGAAATTCTACAGTCATCTTAAAACCACACTTACCACTTCTCAGCTTCAAAGCAATCCAACTGGACACTGCGTGGATAAGATCTGAATTTTTCTCTCAGGGTTTGTGGAGTTAAGAATAATCAAAATCCCCAGTAAGCAGTTCTCTTCCTTCCCTCCAAGTTCCTCTTTCCTCCCAACTACCTCAACTCTTTTCTCCTCCCCTCTGCAGCAGTTTGATATGGTTATGAATTCCAACAATAGATATTGGATTATGTTTATAATCTGGTCTGTATTTGGGCATGATTAAGTTATGATTAGGGCTTTGATTGGGCCGTGTCATTAGGGCACTGAGTCCCTGCCCCTTGGTGGGTGGGGACTCACAGATAAAAGGCATGAAAATGGACAGAGCTGAGGGTTTTGATGTTGGAGTTTCGATGCTGGAGTTTGATACTGAAGCCTTAAGCTGGAGCCCTGGGAAGTAAGCTCACAGAGGAAAGAGAAGCCAGCCCCAGGAAGAAAGGAATGCTGAGTCCAAGAAGAAGCAAGCCCTGGGAAGAAAGGAACCTTGAACCCAGAGAGAAGGAAGACCCTGGAAGGGAGGAACCCAGGAAGCCAGAACCCTGGCAGATGTCGGCAGCCTCCTTGCTCCAACACGTGAAAATAGACGTTGGTGAGGGAAGTAACTTACACTTTATGGCCTGGTACCCTTTAAAAACCAACCAATTTCTGGTATTTTGCATTAGCACCCCTTGGGTTGACTAATAGCACCCTCTAAGACCTGTACTTCTCCCAAATCCTCATGCAAGCTCTTACCTTCACCTTGTATAACCTACTTAGCACACTGAAGCTCACTAGTTTGCCTTACAATGATGATCCGAATTCCCTCCTTGTGGGTTTCATTACCCAGGACACATGGACTATCAATTCATACCGCCAGGTAAAACAAGACCCACTTCTAAGAAAAGGCTTTTCCCATTCCGTGTACATACAAGTGTGCGGGGGTTTTTTTTTGTTTTTTGGGTTTTTTTTGTTTTGTTTTGTTTTTTGTTTTTTGTTCTTTAAAGATACATAAATCACACGAAGTGTTACCTTAAAAAATATAAGAGTTTCCCGTCAACCCCACTCCCCACATCCCCCCTCCTCCCACATCAACAAGTTTGCCTTTTACAAAAGGTTTTTATAGAAGCCATATAATTGAATATACACTGTACACCTGAATCTACTGTTCTGAAGATAGAAAAATGGAGTAAGATTTACCTCCACTGAGAAATGGAGAAACAAGGGAACTGAGAGAAGTGGTGGTTTGCCCACTGTCTCCTAGCTCATGGCAAAATTCTGCTCCCCCTTTCTGCTTGAATTAGGTTCTTAATCTTTACTGTCTCATCCGTAAACTGAAGCTATGCCTTTTCCTTGAAAATTCAACTGGTTTCCATGAGGATCCATACTGGGAATGTGTATATGCTTTGTGTTTCTTGGAAGAACTACGTCTAATCAGTACAAGGTGTTGCTCTAACAAAGAACCAAGTTTTGTCCTCTGATACATGTCAGTGACTGATGTCATACATTTCAAAGCAAAATGTAGCCCGATATTGTCTGGGCAAACCAGGCATGTAAATTAACTCAGCCATAAAACCTTAAAAACATATTAAGAGGAGGGGGGCTTTGGCAAGTACTTTAAATACAGAGCAACGTAAGTATTTCAGGCTGTTGCTGCCTGGGGAACTTGAGAAGGTTGAGTGGCTCTTCTGTGGGTTGGTAGATTTTTTAACCTCTTGGTAAGACCATGTTAACCTCTCAACCCACACCAACACAGGAAACGCAAAGAGGAGATTGAAGCTACCAGCTTAGAGAAAGCAGATTATCCAGTCCCACTATCTGCCCTTTCTTCTCCCAAAAAATTCCCTGTCTGGATAAATATGAAAACTGAAAGGGAGATAGAGCCATTAAATTATTTTTCTTTACGGTGTGACTGATTCTACTGTGCCAAAAGAATAATGACACCTTAAAACACAGATAACCATCGTCGAACTGAACAGCATCAGATTCATGCACAGAAATCTGAAGATTTTTATTTTGTTTTTTTAATACAGAAAACATTTGAAATATATTTGTCGAGTAAGGGGGTAAGATTGGCATAAAGGTAAACAATTGACCAATTATTCATAGGAATGAATTTGCTCAGTGGCTTTTCATTCCAAAACTTTAGAAATAAGAGACTGTTCACCAGATGTTATAAAAAAAAAAAAAGATTTTTTTTTTTCTAATTTAACTTCTAAATTGCTAAAAGGTACACTCTGGTAAGTCCTTTTTAGCTGAAAATGTCTGTGTCTTGTTAAAAGTTTATTGAATAGTGTAATTATATTGCTCTTGCTGTTAAATGATATTGACATTTTTGAATAATAGAGATTTTTACTCAGGCAAAATGAAATGGGAACACCTGGCAGGAACCTTAGGTATAGCATTGAAATAAACAAACAAAAAGCTTGACCAGGATGTTCTTCTTTCTCTTTTAATGTTTCCCAAGTTCTCTGGATAGGACTCATATCAGTATATACTTAAACACTAACTTATAATTGAAAAGTACAAAGTAAATCCTGAGCAAGCTGGTGGCCACTGAAGTAAGCTGTGAAGCAACTGTTTCTTAAGCTTCGATCCAGCTGCTTGGTTCAGTTCAAATTATTATGATTAAAAGAAAGAAAAAAGATTATAAAAATAGACGTAACATAATGGCCATTTGTTATTACATTACCAGAAGAAACTCAACATTGTATATAATAAATTTATTGGGATTTTAAGGCACCACAAATAAAGAAATGAAATTCTAGATGTTATTGTCAGTTTGCTGGGTTTTTTCCTCTACATGTGATGTTTAATTTAAGAATCTCTTAAGTTTATCTACTGTATGATAGACTCTGAAGTTACTGTATTTAGGAGAGAAGAGGTGTCAGGTAGTGTGGCCGGCTCTCTGGGTTCTTCCCTTTCCCATTTCCCATTGTGTAATGGAGGATGACAGAAACTTGGCTTTCCTGGACCCTGAGAATTCTTTATTAACTCAAAGGCAAGATTTTTATTTATGTGGAAGAAAGAAGTTGCATACAGCCCTGAGTGTTTCCCAAGGAATCTTCAAGGTAGAATTTTTTTCTTTCGGGTTTCCCTGTCAAAAAGTAGATTTAGACATCTTGGTATATCAAATATAATTAAGTGCAAATGTATAACACCAGGAGCATCTACACAGCAGAGTGATGGTTGACAAGTGAATTCCCTTAATCCGAGGCCAGGTCCAGAGGCATTCGTTCGTCTTAAATATTCAAAAGGCTATCAAGAATGTCCCCAGCTGGCCAATTTCTCAGCTTCCTGTTTGCTTTAATTACATAAAGATTTATTCCAGGACAGCCATAGCATAACAAAATGCAACCAAAAGTTCTGCTTTCTGATCTCCTTGGGTCCATTCACACCACTGTTTGTATAGATGGGTGGCCTTAGGTAAAGCAGAAGATCCAAATTCGGCCGTCCAGAGAAGATTCTTCTTAATTCTTATCAAAATTGCCTTGAATATGATAGATCTGCATTTTGTTACGTGCTCAATTATGAAAATTTATACTCTGCTTATGAGCTAGATGGTAATTATTACTCAGGACATTTAACTACTTAATCTATATGTGTATCCAGCCTAGACACATGTCTTACGTTTTACACTTTTCTAATTTTCCTAAATTTTCTAAAATGAACATGGGCTGCTTTTCAATCAGAGAAATAGTTAAGATAAGTGAATATATTTACTCCAGTTCACATTCCTGAGTTCTAAGTACATGTATCTATTGGGGGTTCTGCAATAAAGTCTTTAAAATGCATTTAAAAATAAAACTGTATTGTATATATGACATAATTTGACTGCCATGAACTAAGAATGACCTTAGAAAGCTGAATTAGCAAAAGAAAGAAAAGTCCAATATTAACAATGCCAAAAATCTAAATGACATTCAAATGGGAGATGCAAAGTAGCATGTTAACTCTTCAACTTCCTGAGAATATCTTGGCAGTGTACTCATCTTGGCAGGCACAGGTTCCACAGACATATACTCAATTTCTACCATTGAGGCAACTAAATGATCACACATGACCCTATAATTTTCTATTTTCTATGGTATGGAATCCTAAGATCTCATATAGTAATTTATATCCCAAATACATAAGCGAATCCAAAATATGTATTAGAGAGAAAAAAAAGTTGACCCTCTTTTGGTCATCCCCATAGCCTCCTTTGAGGTGGAACAGAGACTCTTTGGGCAAGAATAAAAGTCAGAATCTACCATTTTCATAAAAGACTGTGAACTTTCAGAAGCATTTGTCTGGTATCTAATGTCCGTGGGAACATCCTTTCTCCTCAGTGGACAGCATATGCACTCCAGGCACTGGTCAAGACAATGTGATTTTTTAAAATGAGGTACAACTTATGTAAAGTGCACAAATCTTAAGTGTACAGCAAGATGAATTCTTAGGTGTAATCATAACCAAGCCATAGGAACATAGAACATTTTCTCTCTCATTTCTCTGTCTAGTAAATACTGCTTTGACCCCCCCTCCACCCACAAACACTATTCTGACCTCTGTCATCATAGATTAGTTTTGCCTTTTCTTGAAATATAAATAGAATCATCCGCTATCTTTTCATCTTGTTTCTTTTGTCCAACACGTTGTTCATGAGAAGCATCCATATTGTAACATGTTTCAGTAGTTTGTTCTTTTTTATTGCTGTATAGTATTCTATTTTGTGTAACTGTACCAGCTTATTTGTTTAACTAGGATGGACATTTAGGTTGATTCCAGTTTTTGGCTATTATTAACAAAACTCATATAAACACTTTGACACATATCTTTTGGTAGACATAAGCATTCATTTCTCTTGGATATTATCTAAGAGTGTATATGTGTATGTTTAACTTTAGAATATATAGTCAATTTTCCAAAATGGCTATACAAATGTATACTTGTTCCAGCAAAAAATTTAATCTTGACTTATATACAGTTCTCTTTTTTTTTTCAAAATTACTGTGAGCAAAATTTGCATTATGGTAGTAAAGGAGCCAAATTAACTTCTTATTTCTGATAGGTTATTAAGCTCAGATATTGTTTCAAGCTAGATCTCTAGAAATATTTACCTTTACTCCACTGTATTAGATACTCCAAAGAGATGTCTTATAGAATTTTTTCAATTATTCATGGAAATAGAAGATGTATAAAGAAATTTTAAGAACTTCTCATCAATATGACAAAGAGATGAAGGATGCTCCAACTAACTCAAAAGAAATGCGGGATTTCATCATTTTCAAATTTTAAATATACAGTTGATCTCAAAACTAAGAAAGACAAAAAATCAAAAAGTGAATTCAAAGTCAGCATAAAATGCTGGCATTGACATCAAATGGCTGGCCAAAATATCAAAATGTAATAAATGCCTCAGGGATGGGGGTTTAAATAATTAGTCAAAGAACAGAACTCAATCTTTTTCTGGGTTCACATCAATACCTCAAATTCAACTTGTTCCAAGGAAAACTGCTCATCTTGTGAATTTCCAAGCTTCGTGAATTTCATTTACTCAAGAACCTTAACTAGAATCAGGGATAAGCAACTTTTCTCAATGAAGAATCATATAGTAAATATTTAGGCTTTGCAGGCCAAGTGGTCTCTGCCACAATTACTCAACTCTGCTTGTTAGAGCACAAAAGCAACCATAGAACAAGCATGATATGTTCCAGTAAAACTTTATTTACACAACAGCCAAAGATCAGGATCTAGTCGAGAGTTGTAATTTCTTTACTTCTGCTTATTAGGGCATCAGGCTGGCCCCTTCATTATTTCCCTTCAACATCCAATCAATCATTAAATCCTTCTTTAAAATTGCACTGTAATCTGTTCCTTCTTATCTCTGTTGGCTACCCAAAATCTTTTATTTCTTTAGTCTTCCGTATTGTGATACAGGCTTCATTAATTTTCAACTTGTGGGAAGCGGACTTGGCCCAACGGATAAGGCGTCTGCCTACCAAATGGGAGGTCCACGGGTCAAACCCTGGGCCTCCTTGACCCGTGTGGAGCTGGCCCATGCACAGTGCTGATGCTTACAAGGAGTGCCCTGCCACCCAGGGGTGTCCGCTGTGTAGGGGAGCCCCACGCACAAGGAGTGCACCCAGCATGAAAGAAAGTGCAGCCTGCCTAGGAATGGTACCACACACACAAAGAGCTGACACAACAAGATGACACAACTAGGGAAACGGACTTTGGCCCAGTGGTTAGGGCGTCCGTCTACCATATGGGAGGTCCGCGGTTCAAACCCCGGGCCTCCTTGACCCGTGTGGAGCTGGCCATGTGCAGTGCTGATGCGCGCAAGGAGTGCCTTGCCACGCAAGGGTGTCCCCCGCGTGGGGGAGCCCCACGCGCAAGGAGTGCGCCCGTGAGGAAAGCCGCCCAGCGTGAAAAGAAAGAGCAGCCTGCCCAGGAATGGCGCCGCACACACTTCCCATGCCGCTGACGACAACAGAAGCGGACAAAGAAACAAGACGCAGCAAATAGACACCAAGAACAGACAACCAGGGGAGGGGGGGAAATTAAATAAATAAATAAATCTTTGGAAAAAAAAAAAAAAAGATGACACAACTAAAAGAAATACAGATTCCCGGTGCTGCTGATAAGGATAGAAGCGGTCACAGAAGAACACACAGCGAATGGACACAGAGCAGACAACTGGGGGGGTACAGAAGGGGAAAGAAATAAATTTAAAAATTTAAAAAATTTTTCAACTTGTATAATACTTGTCAAATATTTAGTTGTATTAATATTTTTTTAGAACTGTTCATTTTCCTGTCAATGGATATTTGAGATATTACTACTTTTGAGCCTCAGTTTCCTTATTTGTAAAATAAGTAATATATATATACTTCATATGGTTTTACATGAATTAAATAAATCAGTATTTGCAAAGTGCTTGGAAAAGTGTCTGACACATGATAAATACCATAAAAGGGTTTGCTACTATTACAGTATTATATTTGGACGTTTATCTCCCTACTAGACTGCAAGCTCATTGAATTTAGAAGTCATGCTCTTTCACCTTTTTATTCCCAGGGCCTAGCACAGGGGCTCAATAAATGTTTTTTAACAAACAAACAAATTAATGAGTGAATGAAAATTTTAAGAAAAGAATTGAGTATTTTCCTAATTTGGCCTATAGAGTCTAAGCAAGTCTGGCCCAAATCCCAACAGACCTGCTATGGAATTTAATTATCTAATTATTAAATTTACATGGAAGAACAAAGGACCAGGAATAGATAAAATACTCCTGAAAAAGAAGAAAATGGAGGAAATTGACCCACCAGACATCAAGAATAAATATAAAGCTATTGAAAAGGTATTAAGAAAATATAGTATTTGCACAGAGATACACAAATTGATCAAAGTAACAGAAAGGAGAACCTGAAACATATTTGTGCATTTGTGGAACTTCAGAAATTGGCAACAGTGGCATTGCAGGTCAGTAGAAAAAATAGGGGCTAGTCAATAAAAGATGCTGGATCAATTCGTTATCAATTTGAGGAAGAAATGAAGTTGGATCCCTACATCATGCACAAAATTAATTCCAGATGGACTAAAGACATAAATGTACAAAGCATTATTCTAATAATTTAGAACCATAGCTTTAAAAGAAATGTAATATATACTAAAATTAAATCCTTCTATTAATCAAAAGGTGCCATTTAAAGGCACTGAACTAGGAGAAAATATTTGCAACAAATATAACTGACAAAGGATTCATATTCAGAACATATGAAGAAATTCCATAAATCAAGCAAGATAAAATCAAACAATAAAAACATGGGTAAAAGCCTTCACAGAAGAGAAAACTCATGTGGCCAGTAAACATGAGATAATATCCTCAACCTCAGTGTTTTAGTTTTCCTTGGCCGCTCAAGCAAATATAATACCATCCAATGGATTGGCTTAAACAATGGGAATTTATAAGCTCATGGTGTTGAGGCAGGAAAAAGTCCAAATTAAGGCCTCATCAAGGTGAGGCTTTCTTCCCAAAGATTGGCATTCTAGGGCTGGCTGCCAGTGATCCTTGGTTCTGGGCTCCTCTGTCACATGGCAATGCATATGGCGGCCTCTTCTAGCCTCTCCCTTCTCTTCTTGGTTTCATTGAATGTCAACTTCTTGCTTCTTGTGGCTTTCTCACTCTCTCTGGATTCCATTCTGCTTATAATGGACTCCAGTAATAGGACTAAGACCCACCCTCATTGGGATGGGCCACACCTTAACTGAAGTAGCCTCATCAAAAGGCCTACTTACCCTGGGTTCTCACCCACAGGAATGGATTGAGTTTAAGAGCATGTCTTTGTGGGGTACACACAGCTCCAAACTACCTCACCCAGTAACCAGGGAGGTATAAGTTAGGACCGCAAGATGCCATTTTCTAGTCAAAAATTGATAAGAATTAAGAACTCTGACAAGACCAAATGTGAACTCAAAGTGGATGAATGGGAACACTGACAGACTTCCAGTGAAAATATACAATGGCTCAGCCACTTTGGAAAACAATTTGACAGCATCTTATACAATGTGACATGTACCAAATGACCTCTTGCATCCATACACCCTAGATAAACTCTTACACATGAGCACTGTGAGACATGAACAAAAATGTTTATAGCACCATTCATAATAACAAAATATGCTAAAAATCAGTCCAAATATCCAATGACAAGAAAAAGGAAATGCTGATTTTTTTTCCTGTTTACACAATGGAATATTATAAAATGGTTGAAAGTGAATGAATTATACACAACATGAAAGACTCATAGAAACAAAAAGTTCAGTGTAAAAAGAAAGTCCCAGGTGACTGTAAGATACAATTATCAAGCTCAGAAAAGTCAAACAATACCTTGTTTAGAAATATAAGCAAATATGAGCATTTTTATTTTATTTTATTTATTCTTTTTTTTAAAATATTACATTCAAAAAGTATGAGGTCCCTACTCACCCCCACCCCACCCCCCACCCCACCGCTCCCCTCACAGTAACACTCTCCCCCATCATCATGACACATCCATTGCATCTGGTGAGTACATCTCCGGGCATCACTGTACCCCATGGCCTGTGGTCCACACCATAGCCCACACTCTCCCACGTTCCATCCAGGAGGCCATGGGAGGACATACAATGTCCAGCAATTGTCCCTGCAGCCACCCAGGACAACTCCAAGTCCCAAAAATGCCTCCACATCTCATCTCTTCCTCCAATTCCCTCACCCAGCAGCCACCATGGCCACTTTTTCCACACCAATGCCACATTTTCTCGATTATTAACCACAATAGTTCATGAATAGAATATCATTAAGTCCACTCTGATCCTTACTGTATTCCTCCTTCCTGTGGACCTTGGCTTGGTTGTGTCCATTCCACATCTGTATCAAGAGGGGGCTTAGATTCCACATGGATACTGGATGCAATCCTCCTGCTTTCAGTTGTAGAC